>NC_048919.1:5184938-5249381 GCF_011077185.1 Oxyura jamaicensis
GGGGGGGGGGCGCGGGGGGGCTGCCGTGATGGTGGGAGAGCGGCGCGGTCCTGCGGCTCTGCCCGGGTCCCCCCCTCCCGGCTCTGCCCGGTTCCCCCCCCGGGAGCGGCTCCCGGGGGCGTGCAGGGGTCTGGGGGCCGCCCCCTCCCGTGGGGTTCACGCGGGGGGGGCGATCCCGGAGGCGCCGAGGGGTCATTGCCGGGGGTCGGTGGCAGTGACCGCAGCGGGCGGCGGGGGGGGGCATTAAGGAGCGTGTGGCCCCGGTCCCGGAGGAGGTGGGGGGGCACCGAGCGAGGTCCCGGCGGCGGGGTGGGCATGCTCCGGCCGGGCGGTGCTGCTGCTCCCCGCCCGTTCCCCCCCGGGGCCGGTGCCGAGCCGGCGCTGTGGGGACCAGAGGGGACCGGAGGGTCCGCGGCCCCCCCCCCCCCCCGGTTCTGCCGGTGCCGGGAGCGGCCCCGAGGTGTCCCCGCGGTCCCCGGCCGGGTGCCAGCACCGCTCACCTTGCACGTCCCCCGGTGCTCGCCCCCCCCGCGTGCCGTTGCCATAGCTACTCCGCTACGGGAGCCACTTCCCCCCGGTTTTCCTGCCCCCCCCCCCTTGCCGTGTGTCCCCCCCCGACCCCCCCAGCCCCCGCTCCCCGTCCCCGCAGCAGGCAGAGGAGGGGGCGCGCGGTGCACGGCCCCTGCTGGTCCCTGCCCCTATGGGGCCGGGCAGGGACCCACTGCAGCCCCCTCCCAGCCCAGCACCCGGGCTGTCCGCACCTCTGGAGCTCCGGGAAGGCCGCACCGGGCGGCTGCAGCCACCACAGCGAGTTTTACCCAGGATGGAGGGATTTCTAATGCCCTTGTGCAGCGAGCGGCCCTGCCGGGGGGCTCGGAGCAGGCTGGGGGTGTGCTGAGCACCGGGCCCCGGGGAGCTGCGGCACGAGGGGGTGCCGGGACCTGGACGAGGAGGCCGCAGAAGGGAGATTTCAAGGCCTGGCAGGGTGTTTGCGTGGCTCGTCCTCAGCAGCGCTCTGGTCCTGATGCCTGGGGCTGCGTCTTCCGAACGGGCGCTGCTGCTGACTTGCTGGGTGTTGGCATTGGGGAAGGGTCAGGAGCACAAACCCGGTGATGTCCAAGGGTGTTTGTGCGCTGGCATCCTCTGAGCTGTTTCAGAGGCTGCCTTGTAGGTCTGGGCTGTAATTACTGTCGGGGAGCTGACGAGCCTGCAGCAGCTCTTGGAGAGGCCGGTGCATGGGCAGGCGAGGGATGGGGCGTTCCTGCAGGCTTCCCACGTCCTGCCCGGGCTGGGGCGTTGGTGCTGGCTGCCCCCCGGTCGCGGTGGTCACATCTCTGACAACACCCCTCGGCAGCCGTCAGAGCCCCCTCGGGCTGGGGACCAGAGCAGGACGCAGTAAAAGCCAGGCCCCTGCCCAAAGATGCTTGTGCCTAAAAGAGGAGAGGGAAAACAAGCATCTCGGTGCCCTTCCTGTGGTGGGGTCTGGGCTACAGAGAGTTGACGCAGCTCCTGGAGCCCCTTGGGAGCCCAGGCGTGACAGGGACTGGATCCAGCGCTCCTGGATCCCGGTCTTGGCTCACGCTGGCCTTTCCCCCACGTGCTGCGATGCTCAGGTTGGAGAGGTCCTTCTGCAATAATTACAAGACCTCGGATGACAGCATCTGCAATGCACAGCGTCGGTGTCTCTTCACTGCATCTGGTTACTGTTTGCATTCAGCTCTATCTTGTCATTTTGCTAATTCAGCTCCTCTTGTGCTGAAAAGCATTAAAAACTTTAATAAGGAGAAACAGATTAACTCTACTTTGCCGTTATTTTTCAAGGAGATTTTTGTTTGTCAAGACATTGTGCCCGAGGGGGACTCGATCAGAAATTAGAACTCCTGAAAATGAGTTAATTAAAAAGCCAATGAAACTGCTGCTGTCCCTCCCTTCCGTGGAGTGTGCCGGGGATGCTGCTGCTGTCCATTTTAGAGGGACGCAGTTGGTGCTGCCTTGTTAATCACTAACAGATCTGTGTTATAATTGTTAACCGGAGGAAGCCTGCCTTGGTCGAGGCAGTGACTCACCTGGATTTCATTTACCTGCTGGTCTTCTCCTGGGACTCCCCCAAAGACCGAATTTTTAAAATTTAGTTAGCTACGTAGTGTTCTCAGCCAGGCTCCCCCAGCTCTGGTTCTCCTCTGGTTGGCAGCGTGCGTGTGTGTGTGTGTGTGCTGGTGCAGCTCTGCGCGCGCTGCAGTGTGCACGGGTTCCCTTACGGCTCACATGTGCACCCGGGCAGACTTTGTGTGTGCATGCCTGCTGGTTCCGATGTGCATGCCTGTGCATGTGTGTGCGCATCTGTGCTTTGGGAGGGCCCCGAGTCGTCGTTAGTCGCTCATTTTGCAGCATCACGGACATGACTTTCATTGTAATTATAATCTCAGCCTTTGTAATTCCTCATACCTTCTGCACAGCTCTGCTGCAAGCGAGCTGCCTGTTTTATCGGTTGTAACAGGGCTGTCGTTTCAAATCCTCTCTCAGACCATTATCTCCCTTTGATGCTTTTGAAGAGCCAGCGATATGTTAATTCTACCTTGGCCCTCTCCTCTTCCCTTCTCTTTGTGCGAACCCACGCCCAGCCAGATGTGGGGCCACTGGGGCACTGCTGGGGGTCTGCTGGGGGTCTGCTGGGGCTGCCCCTGCTCCCGGGGCAGCTTTGGTGGAGCCGCTGGTGGGAGGCAGCCCCAAGAGCCGGCTGCTGGCTCAGTGCCGTGCCCCTCTCCCACGTTGGGGTGTACCTGGGTCACGGGAACGGGGGAGATCTGGGGGAAATGGGCTGGTAGAAAATGAGCTAAACCGGGCAAAGAGCCGGAAACCTGCTCCGCGCCCCGCAGAGCTCGGTGCCGTGGCAGTGCCTGCAAGGACAGATGGAGCCCTGCGATGCCCGCGGGGGAGATCTGCCCGCATGGCACCGGGTTGGCAGACCCAGACCTGGACCAGCACGGTGTGGGACCCCCCCCCCATCACCCTCCCGCAGCCTGGCGGGGGACACTTGGCTCCCATCTGCAATGAGACGGGGCTGAGCCCTGCAGGCACCAGCAAACCAAGCACCCTGCTGAGCACCTCTGGGGGCTCCATCTGCGCCATGCAGAGGGGAGCCGACCTCGGACTGATGCTCTGGCCGGGGGGCTGGGAGGGGGCCCAAAGCCACGGGTGTCCGTGAGCGTGGGGTGAGGGGGTGCCGTGCCGTCCTGGCACCCGCTCGCCCTGACCGCCCCTCATCGTTTCCAGAATGTTCCCCACCCCCTGCCTGGGCACTTGGGGTTCAGACGAGCTCGTCACTGGTTTGATGTGGAGTGGCTGTGTGCGGTGGGGGTGTAATTTATGGACTTTGTGATAAGCCTGTCCAGTCATCCTAAAATAATAAATAAAATACATACCAAGGGCTGGTGAGAGATAGGATCAGAAATATCAGGGCCTGAGGAAAATTACTGCGACTCTCCAACAGCAAAATAAGGAGGGTGGGGGAAAACAAGCCAGAGAGGGAGCAAGTTGGGAGCATCGCCTCTGGGCTGGGTCCTGGCCCTTTGGGCCGGGGGGCTTGGTCCTGTCCCACCGCTCAGCCCCTCCTGGCTCCTGTGCTTGGAGCCCAAGCGTGACCTTGGTCCTGCGTGGGACTGGGAGAGCCCGCGGCGAGGCTGGCGAGGAGGGGGGTGAAGGATTCACTCCTGTTTCCTTTCAAATTGGCTTTGGTTTATGCGGGCCCCCCTGTGCAGCCTTCCCGGAGAGGCAGCACCCAGCTGGGCTGGGGGGAGCTCGGCTCAGGGCTGCGGGGGCCCAGGCAGAAGCCCCATTACAAAGCGGTTCCGTCTGCTGTGGAACTTGAGACGCTTCCAAACCCAGGAGCAGAGCAGCAAGCCCTCCAGCATCGCTGCCGTCCTGCTCACCTCCAGGAGACGCAGAGATGGGTTCGTCAGGAGCCCGCTGCTGGCTGTGTGGCTGCCCTGGCTCGGGGCTGGGCTCCGTCCCGTGCCCAGGCTGCAGCTCCAGGAGCTGGCCCAATTGCTAGATGCCCTGGATGGCTTTGTCCAGTGCTAACGTGTGTTCCGAGCCAGTTTCTTGCTTGCAAGCTCCCGGTGTTTTGTAATAGTGTTACGTGCCCAGGATAGGCTTGGATCCTGCTGGTTGTTGTCTCGTAGTGCCTGGTAATCAGGGCTCTGGGCTTCTGTTCCTGGTTGTGCCTCTGAGTCACGGTGTGCCCTTGGAAAAGACCTTTGTGCCTTGAGGCTTGGCTGCATGAGCAAACTGCGCCTGTTTGACTTGAATCACTTCTAAAACAGTTTTAGTTGGTTTGGGGCAGAACTTGTTGTGGGTCTGCTCTTGTCTTAGGGAATATTAATGAAGTGCACCCATGTCGGTCTCAAATTGGAGTAAGGGTGTTCTGGGGCTGCAGATCAGCCTAACGAGTGACCTTACAAGATCGTGTTGATGCAGAGTTGACCTCCAGTCACCTTGTCAGGAAGGGTTAATACCCCGGTAGTGGACTGTCAGAGACCTTGGACGAACACTCCACGAGGGTCCAACCTTACCAGAGCTCTGCCTCTGTGCTCCCCGAGCACTGTGACAGGAGATGCCTCGGCAGCCGCCAGGGCACCGCAGGGTCTGGGGTCTTGGTGCAGGAGCTTGCTTTGTATTAAAACAAGAAGAAGGAAAGCATCCTCCACCCAACGAGCTAGGTTTGCAGCCATGGGGACTGTGGAGAAGAAGGAGATAACCGTGAAGAGCAGGGAGATAGGTGTCTTTGAGAGGGGAGGCAAAGAGAAGCCAGGAACTTTGCTCCCAATAAAAGACTGCTGGGACGGAAGCTGCTCTGCAGGTGTTTCTCCCGCCCCCACCCATAATCTGCATGCTTCCGTGATATCGGAGTGCATTCTCCTCCCAGCCCGGTGGTTCACACTTGTTGTCACCCAGCCGGGTGGATCACACGTGCGGTCACCCGATACAGCGTGCTGCTTCCTCCAGCAGAGCCTCGCGCTGCAGCTGGTGCTGGCTGGTGTCACCAGGGTGCTGTGGGACCAGCCCCGGCGTGGTGCTGGTGTGGTGCCCCTGGTGCTGGTGTGGTGCCCGTGGTGCTGGTGTGGTGCCCGTGGTGCTGCTGCATGCACTGCGTGTCCCACCCTGCAGCACTTCCATTGCCCCGATCAGCGCGGCGGGGAGCGCGCGTTCCTTGCTGGCCGTGCTCGCCCCGCGTGGTGCTCGGAGGGTCTCGTGCAGCCCTGGGGAGGCAGCAAGCCCACAGCTGGGTCTTAAACGCACCCGCTGCCCTTCAGGGGTGTCGCAGCCACGGCTCCGGGCATCCTTGGGAGTTTCGGTTCCATCTCTCTGCTGATTGTCAGCCGGTGGCTTGGGAGAAGGAAGCTCCCGAGCTCTCCAGCTTGCTGGGCTGTGGCTGATGCCAGCTCCTGTCACTCGCTGTAGCACATTGGTTTGACACCGGTGGAAACGCCGCAAAGAAGCAACAGAGGGAGGTAGCAGGGGCAAGGCGGGGGGATTGGAAGAGCCCTTTAAAACTGAACATAATCCTGGCTTCCAGTACCGACTCCCAGGGCAGCAGCCTGACCAGCACGTGCCAAGGCAGTGTACTCCAGAAGCGATACTGGGCTGCCATCCCGCTCTGCTCTTCCTTCTGCTTCACTTAGTTTGCGCCCCCGTCTGCGCTAAGTACCCCTCTCTGTCCCTTCCTGCCTGCTTGCATGAGCCTCCTTCCCTGCGCAGCCGCTTCCCTTTCACCAGCCCTCAGCAGCATGAAGCGTAGGCAACCCACCGGGAGGGGATTTTAAGCAGAAACGAGAGCAGGCTTAATGGTGCAGTTTAAAGTCAACAATTCTCAAAAGGAAAACAAAAGTCAAAGCAGAATCTTAATGGTATTTTTTGTTTTCTTTTGTTTTGTTGTTTTATTTTTTGTTAGCAACCCAACTACTGGAGCTTTAAGGTCAGTATTTCCGATTTTTCATGCTTCTGTTTGAAATGCATGCACTTTTCTACCCTTGCCTTATCTCTGTGTCGATGCAGGGGGGTGGGAGCTTGGGGTTTTGCTCAGGATTCCCGTGCCAAAACAGTTTGTCCTCCGCTCGGCAGTAGCTTAAGCTCATGAGAAGGGCCTTGTGCTTTTGGGATGAGTTGTGCAGAAGCAAAACCGTTACCTGAAAGGGAGGAATCCACGTCCTGCCCTCACCTAGGCCACTGCAAACCCGCAGGCAAATCCTGCTGCTCCTGAGTTATCTCACTGCAGCAGGGGCACGGAGTCCAATTTCCTTCACTGTGGGAAAAGGACAGAAAAAAGCCCCACTGCCGATGGGCTCAGGATCCACCTGTGAAGCTCCACCAGGAGAGGAACGTGTCTCCGTGCGGGCGCAGGGCAGGCAGTGAGCTGCTCCACGCACCGGTGCGCACTCTGGCCCCGGTGGATGCCGCGCGTGGCAGGAACGCAGGCACAGACGGGAGGAACGTGGGTGTGCGTGGCAGTGTCCCGGCTCGGGGTATGGCTGTGGCTTCCGAGTGCCTGGCAGTGCCAGCCCGCACCTCGCAGGCAGCGGGGTGATGGAGAGGGAGGAGGAGCGGGGGATTCCGGCACAAACCGTGTCAGGCCCCGGAGAACGGCTTTTGCACGGTCCGTCGAAGGACGCGTGGGGCAGGCTGCAAAGCTCAGCTGATGGTTTCGAGCCCCATGGAGGGGGTCGGGTCCTGCCTGCAGGAGGGGAGGGGGCAGCAACGGGGGGTGCCCAGGGGCTGGGGTGCTGCTGCCTCGGTCCTTGTGCCTGCCTGCATCCTCCTCCTTGTCACCTGGTGCTGGGGACCAGCCCGTCAGCAGGCTGTGGATGGCAGAGCAGAGGGCTTCTTGCTGCTGTCTGCTGCCTCGTGCCAGAGCCGCCGTGCCCGGCGCTGCCTCTCCCCGGCGGCACAAAGGAGACCCCGGCGGGAGCCTGTCCTGCCCGGCGCTGCCTGCCAGCACCTTGCAGACAGGCACCGTATTGTCTGCAGGGGGAAGTACGCATGTCCCTGCCTCCCTCCTCCTCGCCGGGGGATGCGGTGGCAACACTTCAAGGCCAGGCGTGTTGCTGGGTGACCTTGGCATGTTGTCCCCGGTGGGCCCGCTCTTCCTGTGGAAAAAACAGGCACTTGCCTCGGCTGGCAGCTCGGAGCTGAGTAGTCATAAAATGCATAATATGTGCACTTGTTCTGAGTGTTCATTCCTGGAGTACTTGCACTGTAAAATGCGTGCAAGCAGCAGCTCCGTGAATATCCAGCTGTCTGCGTCCTCCCTGCCTGCTTTTAACCACATGCTCTCTGTGACATTTCCGGGGACTGGAGGGAAGGCACAAAAGCCTTGATTTTTCTTTCCTTTTTTTTTTTTTTTCTTCCTTTTTTTTTTTTTTTTTTTTTTTGTAAGAAATGGAACGGGGACAAGCTCCAGGCACCCCAGGGCTGTCAGCGGCTGGGTGCTGGCAGGCACGCAGGGTGATGTCCCTGAGCTGTGCGCTTTTTCACTTTGCCTGCCAGGCGTAGCAGTGTCCCCTGGCTGCGTCTGCTCTGGAAACACACCAGGAGTTAAATCACCACCGTGTTCCCAGCCCGGCGACCCCAGCTGCCTGACCCCGCTACCAAGTGGGGCATGAGCCCAGGGCAGCTGGGGATTGCTCGGCAGGGGCGAGCCCTGCACGAGGTTGATGCCGGCAAGCAGGTGCCGGGGGCTTCCTCGAGGCCACCTGCGTCCCGGGGGGCTCGAAGCTGCAGGGCCCCCCTCGGGCAGAGAGCTGCAGGGACGGAGGGGATGGGCTGCGGGGAGCGGCTGTGCCGAATGCCCGAGGACCCGGTGCGCAGGGCCCGGGGGCAGGACCTGCTCCCTTCCTGCCCCATGGACAGGCGATGGCAGCTGCTGGCTGCAAATGTGGGGGCTCTCCGGTCATGGGCTTTGGGGGAGGATTCCTGCGGGGGGGCGGCATTGCTGTGTTTGTCAGGCTCGGGGAGAGCTGAGATGAGCAGATGCTCGTCAGCTGGCGCTGCCTTTGCGGAGAGGGGTCCAGGAATTGCGCTGTCCCCAGCCGCTGTGGTGCTGTGCACCCCACTGTGCCTGCAGGTCCTGCTGCAGCCTCCTGCCCGTGCTCTTCTCCTGTCCTCCTGCCCTGTGCCCCCACGAAGTCAGCCCCAGTGCATCCCTGGGGCTTCTGCACTCGCTTCTAGATTAAGCCAGCCCTGCTCATCTCACGAATGCTCCTTCCTGCCAGCTGGGTCAGGCTGTGTGCTCGCACAGAGCCATCGATCCAGCCTCTCCATGGCCACTGTCACGCTGCTGCCAGTCCCCGAGTCCCCCGCCAGGTGCCCAGCCGCCTTTCCACCACCTACAGCCACGTCCCAGCTCCGAGCCATCGCCCCGTGATCCTGAGCAAGGGCTCGTCCCCTTCTCCCTCGCTCAAACCCTCTGTGCCGTGTTCTCACGCCTGGCTTTCCTTCCAGTCCCCCAGCGTCCCTGAGGGATGCAGTAATTTGCTTATTTTTGGAAGATGCTGTCACCCGAGGCAGCGTTGCCGGAGAGCAGGAGATTGGAAGCAGCTCCTGCTCGACCCGAAGTGAGGGACAAATCGCTGGGATAAACGTCCACATGGGCACTGAGGTGGCTGGGGCAGAGCCAGGACTTTACCCTCACCCCCAAATCCGTCTCCTGCCACACGTCCCTCCCCAGCCCCGACACCCTCAGCCCCAGGGATGGCCTCAGCCCCCCTCTCCCGGCCTTGATTTGGAGCACCTCCTGCTCTGCCCTGAGCTTTTGGGGAGGAATTGGGTGTTTTGGGGCCGAACGCAGAGGCGCAGTGATGCTGCCTGGTTTCCATCCCATCCCGGGGGCAGAGCTGCTGCCTGGGCCGGGGGGGGGAACGGCACCGGCACCGAGACGTGTTTGGGTGGCAGGGACCAGCAGCTGTCAATATTCATGAGGCTGCAGAGGAGCCAGGCTCTTAAATATTCATCAGGCAGGCAAAGGCTGCCGGTGCCAGCAGGAAGGGGAGCGACGTGGTTAAAGGGGGCAGGCAGCCACCCGTGGCCTCCGCCGAGCTGGCTGGGTGATGTCCGGGTGCAGAGGGGTGTTCGTGCGTGGGAACGCTACATCGCAGTGCCGGGCACCTTCAGCGTGCCAGCGGTGCGTGTTTGCAGGGCAGGGGTGGCGGGTGCTGCTGTCACGGCGGTGCCTGCTGCAGGGCGGCCGGATCCGAGCTCGTGCCCGGCTCCCGCTCACATCTGCCTGCCGTTGGCGGGCTGCACACATCTGGCGGGGACGGCCCCTTCCTTTAGTCAAGGGGTCTGCTTTAAAAACTAATCCGATTTTAACGCTAATCCTGTTAACGTTGAGATCAGGATTAATTCTGGGTTAATCGGGATAATCCTGACAAAATGTTGAGCATTAGACGCTGGATGAATTATTGTTGCCGCCAGTAGTATGCTTTTAATTTGCTGGTGAGATCCAGGTGGGTTGAGAGGGCTGGGGGTCGGTGGAGACTCATGGCACAGCCCTCGGTGTGGTGGTCAGAGCACCCTGAAGCTGCACCACGGGCCTCTCAATTCTTCCACCTTTGCTGCTGCAGCCCCATTTTCCTCCAGTTCTTGCTCCTTTTACTCCCGCTCGTGCATCTCCTGGCTCCTGTGTCGGGAGGCAGGAGCTGGGCTCGTGGAAGTCCCTCCTTGCACAGAGGCTCTGCTGAAGTTCAGCTCTCCTGGCTGGCCGAAACACGGCGCAGCGCTGGGGAGGTTCGGTGCGGCCCCAGGGAGCAGGGAGCGAGTGCCCCGAGCCAGGGCGGGCAGGAGGAGAGCGCAAGCGATGCGTGCTGCGCTGGGACAGCCTGGGGCTGCTCCTTCCGAGCTGTTTGGAAGCTTGAGAGCCCGGCGAGGTGATGCCCGGTGCCCTGGGTGCTGCGCCTGGCTGCGATGCTCACAGGAAGGGATGTGCAGCCGGACTCGTAGTGAGGAGGCAGCTGCGGGGGCCGTGTCCTGTTACCTGGGCTCTGCTCCTCTTACAAGGCCGGCAGGCTGCTGACTTAGTCTCCGGGAGCATCAATAATTGAGGATGAGCAGAGTTCATTAGGAATGAATGGATGAATGAAGCAGTTTGCGACGCGCTGCCTCGGTTGGGGTTTCCTCCCTCTGTCTGCGGAGGGGTCAGCGCCGTTTCGGGTGGCCGCAAAGCTCCTGGCTGGTGCCAGCTGGGGGCTCTCAGGGGAGTTCTCCAGACGCTGGACCGGAGATCGCTGCCTCTGTTCCTTTCCAGAGCTTCAAAAAAAAAATAAAAGTTAACATTTTCAATTAAAATTTTCCTTGGAAACAACAGACGCAGAGCTGCGGGAGGGACAGATGTTGTTTTTCTCCCAGCTTTGCTAACAGCTTTGCTTGCTGCTGACCCTTGCTGGCAGTGCAGGGACGAGCGGCCACAGCCCTGCAGGTCCCACGCTGTCCCCGTCCCCTCTCCCTGTCCCCACGCGTCCCCCACGTGCCCAGCGCTGGGTGCTGAGCGTGGCCCCGCTCTGTCTGGGGGAGTCGCTCCCTGCATGGGTGCATCACAGAAGGATAAAATCGCAGTCGTGGCTCTGCTCTTTGAGGGGCAGCAGCAATGGTCCCCTCTGGCTCAAGTGACACAAGGTCTGGGATTTTAGGCCAGGAGACCTCAAAACACCATCCCCAGGGGGTGTGCACATGGGTAGGGATGGGGGGGCGTGGATAATGGCTGATAGAAATGGATTATTTTTATTTTTTGTAGATAGGGAGAAAATATCCCTCCCCTCTGCCCCCCGCAGTGCTGGGAGAGCCTGGTGGGGTCTCATCCCTAGCACGGCCCGATCCATCGGGGTGCTGAGCTCCAGTCCCCGCCCCGAGACCACAGCACTCCCCCAGCTGGGACCTGCGGTCAGATTCTGGATTAACTGACGAGAAGGGGATTACGAGGAATTAATCCAGATCAGTGTCCGGCCAGGGGCTGCAGCCGGGGCTTTGTGTGCTCGGTAAATAACCAGTTGCCTTGCTTTGCCCGGGGATGGGCTCGCCAGCTCCGTGCCAGCTGCTTCCCAAGCTGGCCAGGGCGGATTTCAGGGGCCTTTATCCCGATCGTGTGGCCTGGCGGAGGGGACGCGGAGCGGGGCCAGGAGGCAGCTGGCGGAGCGGCGCGGGACCTGCACAGGACCCCATCCCCCCGCGGCAGGGCGATGCGCCCCCAGCCCGGCTGCCCTGAGCGCCCTGCAGCGCATCATCCCTTTGAGTGGGGGTACAGGTCTGTACTGGTGCCTGCGGGCTGAGTTCGGGGGGTTCCTGGGAGGGAGAGGGGCTGGGATGGAGCTGGGGCTGAGCTGGGCTCGGAGCGGGGCTGTGTGCCCTGGGCGCATCTCAGCAGGGTATGGAGGGACCCCCCTGTGCTGCCCGGTCTCAGTGCTGCAAGGGCTCTGCTTGGGCTAAGCACGGCATTTTCTGAGTGCTGCTGTGTGTCTGATGTGCAGAGGGGCAGCAGAAACGGGCTGTAAAGGGCTGCTTTTTTCTAAAGGCAAGTACAAACCACCCGTGGAACCCCTCTTGGGCAGGGGCGAGGTGCTGTCCCCGCTGGGACAGACCCTTTGCTCCCTTGCTGGGGGTCTCTGCGGGGTCAGGCTTGCTGCCTGGTGCTAGCAAGTGGGTGGAAGAAGTGAGGAGGGAGATCAGCTCCGGTGACTTTGAGTCTTGCACGGGAACGGCTGCGGAGTGCCCTGCTCCGTCCCGAGGCAGGATCCGTCCCGGCACATTGCTTCTCGTGTTTCCCTCCGGTCTTCTTTCAGAAAGTCCTGGGTGAGGTCAATTGCTGCTCCTCCTCCCCTCCCTGCCGAAGCCCTTCTGCCCCCCTATCCTCCCCTAAACGCTCCCCAATTTCCCCGTCTCCGTCAGGACCGAGGCCTGTCCCTAACCACGGGGGTGGCTGCAGCACCCACGGGGGAGCCCCCGCCTCGGCCAAGTCCTCCGAGCACCGCTCACCCCTCAGCTCCCTGGAAGCTGGCAGGGAGAGCAGGGAGGGAGCGGGGCAGAAGGGGGGGGGATGGAGACAAGGGGCGGGAGGAGGAGGAGAGCAACATCCTTATCTAGCCAGGCAGAGATAATGAAGCTGCTTCAGCGCTGACAGGAAAGGGATTGTTGGAAGTTTTAGGAGCTAAAAGAATTGCTTAATTGTGTCTTTTTTTAGCTCTGGGGAGATAAAAGACAAAGGCCCCCAAGTCCCCCCCTTTCCCCATCCCACCTCTTTTACATAAGGCTCCCGGGGCAGCACAGAGCCGGGGTGGGGGGCAGTGCTGCCTTCCTGGGGCGCCTGGGGAGCCGAATGCTCTGCGAGGGGCTTTCAGTGGGCAAATCACCGAAGCAGCACCCCTGGCGCTCTCCCAGGCCGGAGATGCTTTGCTGATGCGTCTGCACCAGCAGGATTTCCTCTGCTGCAGCATGCAGGGGGCTACTGGGGGCTTTAAAGTGCCCCGCGGCAGGTGAGCAGGCACATCTCATCCCCGGGGCAGGCTGCAGTCCCCCTGCCCCTGGTGCCTTTCACCGCAGCCATCGCATCTCTGCCCCCCCCGGGTTTCCTTCCCTCGGTGCGGGGCTGGAGCAGCTGCCTGGTGGCCTTGGGCAGCTTTGTTTTACTTCTGGGCACTTGCACTCCTCGGCTTCCCCTCCGCGCTCCGCCCGTGAACCCGCTGCTGCTTCCCAGGCTCGGGGCCGTGCCGTGCTCCCGGCGCAGAGCGCGGGGCCCCCAGCGCTGCCCAGGGCGCTCAGCCCTGGGGGGCTCCCAGCACGCGCGGCCGTGGCAGGAGTCAGCCCGCGCTGCGTTCCCCCCCCCGGTGCTGCGATGCTCGTTCAGCAAGAAATGGGTCATCTCCCAGCGTGGCACCGCCACGGAGAGGGGGATGCTCTGCCCCCTCCATCCGGCCACTCGCTGACACCGTGGATCTCAGATGCCGCGGGGAAAACCTCGGGGGCACGTGGGGGACATCGGCGCTTCAGAAGCTGCAGGGTGCTGAGCTCTGCGGTGGGGCTCTGAGCTGGGGCATTGAGGGGGCCCGTTGGAGACTCCACGGTGATGGATGCAGCTGCACAAGGGTGCTGGGTCCCGACACGTGGGGGTGTGCTGAGGGTTTGGTGGACACGAACGGGTCCCAGCTCCTTCAGCAGGGCTGTGGGCGAGGTGAAGGGGGCTGGGGGGAGCGTGCCGGGGCTGCCGGGCCCTCCCCGCATCGGCCGGTGGCCGTCAGGCTGTGTGGGGGCCGAGCTGCCAGCAAACGTATCACCTGATAGCGGGATAAGTCGTTAGCGAGGCAGAGCAATAAAAAACAATTCCCTTGGAGTCGTCTCATTAATGGTCCACGGGAGGCCAAGGACGGAGCTGCCAGCTCCTGCCTGGGGCTCTGCGGGTGCCCCAGCCCCGTGGGTGCCCCCCGCCAGGCCACCAGCAAGAAGGGGCAGAGACCACCCCGGCAGCACGGGGGGCTGCTCAGCCCCTCTCACACCCTGGGGGATGATGCAGGCACCGATCCTGCCCCTGCTGGGGCCGCGCTGCCTGGGCGCATCCCTTTGGCTGCTGCTTCCCCCGGGCTCGGCGCTGCTGCTGGTCCCTCTGCATGCCAGGCTGAGCATCAGCCTAACGATCAGAGCGGTCCCTTCCGGGCCAAAAATCCATTAATTTTCATCTTGCTGGGATTTTTTCCTTCTTTTTTTTTTTTTTTTTTTTTGAGGATGCCGTAATGATCTCCGTCAGAGCAGCTTAATTACTCGAGGCCGGCTGAAGCCCCGGGGTGGAGACAGAGGGCAGGCAGGGTCCGGGCTCATTGGGGCCAGGAGCAGAGGCAGTGCAGGGGCAGCTGTCCCCAGCCCCCCCCCCAGCCCACCCCAGCCCCCCCAGCCCCCCCAAGCCCCCCGCAGCCCCCGGCCCCGCTGCGTGCCGTGCGTTACGGCGCTGAGCCGGGATGCGCACAGCACAACCCATAGCAACAGCGATGCGACGTGGCAACGGCGATCCCAGCCTCCTGTCGTGCTTCGGGGAGGGAGAGACACAGACACCCCCCCCCCCCCGGACAAAATCCATTTCTTAATGATTATTTTCTCCAGACCGAACACGTACCGGGGGCAGGGCGCTGGCTCGGGGTGGGATCCCACCCGATGGGAGAATTTCAGCATCTGCGCTGCCTACGAGCCTTGCGCTGAGACGCCAACAACAAAACTAAGCAGTCAATTTTCCAGCAATTAGCTACAGCGAGAACATTTCAAGTCCTAGAAAACCCCGCCCCACAGGATTAATTAAATCCTCCAATTAATGTCTAATTTAAATGACGATGATGCCTGTTATCATTTCATATTGATTTTTCTTTTTGGTCTTAAAATAGAGCTGTTGTCCCTTCCACGCCGCCTTTTCCACACCCCGGGAGCTGTTTGTTCTCTCTGTTTGATTTTGCCCACGTTAAACATGTGTCTGGAAAATCAAGCCTCGCGTTCCGGGCATTGACAGGCAGCGTGTGCTCCGCCGAGCCGCTGCGTGGGTGGGCACCCGCGGGACCCGGACCTGCCTGCGCCGTGTCCGTCCGTCCGTCCGACCCCTGGCTCAGCTGTGCACGGGGCGGATGCAGCCCCTGGGCACGACTGGGCTGTGTCCCGGCACCGCTGCTCACCGAGTTTGTCCCGCTCAAAGTCCCCTTCTGCCCGCTGGGGACACCCCAAAAATTGCCCCCCACTTCACCCCGACCCTGGAAGGGGCAGGAGCAGCTCCAGCCGCGGCTGCTGCTTGCAGGAGCGCTGCCTGCCCGCGGGGCCGGGGCTCGCAGAGCTGCTCCTGGCTCATACCTGGCCCTTGTGCACCCGTGGGTGAGCCGTTCCGGGTGGGTCAGTGGGTGCCAGTGGGTGCCAGTGGGTGCCAGTGGGTGCCGGTGGGTGCCAGTGGGTGCCAGTGGGTGTCACTGGGTGCCGGTGGGTGTCCCTGGGTGCCGGTGGGTGTCCCTGGGTGCCGGTGGGTGCCGGTGTACTGACCTCTACCTGGTAGGCACCGTCCTGTCTACGTGCACAGAGCCCACGTACAGGGCTTAAAGACGTTTGTGTGGAAAGCCCATGTCTGTAGCCTGAATTTCATGCGGGGGATATATGCTTGGCCATGTGAAATTGGACTCCTGGCATATTAAATTTTCACTGCTGTAAACCCAGACCCATTTCTTTCCCCCAGCTCAGGCAGCCATAAACCTTGCCGCTGCTTTGCTTCCAGAATAAGCCAGGCATTTATGTTTCCCGGGAGCTGGTTCATTGGCGTAATGGATGTGTAACCTCCTGTAATTGCTAAGGTTATTCCAGTGCTCGCATGCAAGCCCTGGCTCTGTTACCAGCCAGCGATCGCTGCTTTTATTTCGAGTGGGTTGCTGGTGGAGGAACTCAAAGGCGCCTGGAATGGCGCTGGGAGGCTTTGAGACGCGGAGAGCTGCGAGCCTGAAGTGGGAAACACGGGCAGGGGACTGCAGGCAGCAAGGGGCACGCCTGGGCATACGGCCTGGGGCAGCGGGTGGAGGGGGTGCTGAGCCTGGTGCTGAGCCTGGTGCTGTGCCTGTGGGTCCAGCTGGGAGGGGGCTGAGCACCCCCAGCCGTGGCTCAGCCTTGCCCGCATCCTGCACGAGGCTCTGGGGGAGCGGAGGGGCCCGGGGCAGGGCAGGGGCACCCGGCACCCTGCTCCTCTCACCTCCCCGCTCTCCCCTTGCAGACCAGGAGCTCCCGGCACTCGCAGGGCTCCCAGCCTGGCCTGGCCGACCAAGCCAAGCTCTCCTTCGCCTCGGCCGAATCCCTGGAAACCATGTCGGAAGCGGAGCTGCCCCTGGGCTTCAACAGGATGAATCGGTTCCGGCAGAGCCTGCCCCTGTCCCGCTCCACCAGCCAGACGAAGCTGCGCTCACCAGGTACCGGCACTGCGGGGGGAACGGGCTGCCCCGGGGCTGGGGGAGGCACAGGGGGCACAGATCCTGCCCGTGGCGCATCGCCAGCGCTGCATCGGGGCCGGGGCTCACCTCACCTCACCTCACCGCGCTCTGCTTCCAGGGGTCCTTTTCCTGCAGTTTGGGGATGAGACGAGGCGCGTCCACATCACCCACGAGATCAGCAGCATGGACACCCTGCACGCCCTCATCGTCCACATGTTCCCCCAGAAGCTCACCATGGGGATGCTGAAGTCTCCCAACACTGCCATCCTCATCAAGGACGAGTCACGCAACGTCTTCTACGAGCTGGAGGATGTCCGGTGAGGGGCAGACAGACGCAGGGGGGAGCTCAGGAATCCAGCCCAGGCTCTGCGCCGGTCCCCAGCGTCCTGGGCCAGCCCAGGCAGGGAACAGCAGCCTCCCAAGTGTTCCTCCGTGCACCATCCCTCAAGAGCTTGCTCGCTCCTGGCACGGGGTGCTGAGCACATCAGCTTGCATTTTTCACCCATCTCAGAGGCAAGCTGATGTTGGCAGCCTCGCTGCCTGCAGTCGTAGCCCGGTGTCTCCCTTTCCAGCAGGGATGGAAAGACCCTGGCAACGGGGAAGGATTTCCTTGAAAATGGTGGAGGAAACAAAGGGCTTGTGGGGGGTAAATGCCTTCAAAAGGGACCGCGGCAGGCAACGCTTGCTCATCTCTACTGAGCCAAACCAGCCCCTGGTGCTGCAGCCCCTGACCTGGCATCTCTCAGGGGATCCCTGACATTGATTTCTGTTCCTTTGAGGGCGCTGAAGACGGAGACATCAGTAGTCTGCAAGCAGCGGGAGGGGTGTGGGTGCAGTCCTGGGGCTTGGAGGCTGCCTGTGCTCGCAGGGTGCCAGCTCACAGCTCTGCCTCTCCTTGCAGTGATATCCAGGACAGGAGCATCATTAAAATCTACCGGAAAGAGCCGCTCTACGCCTCCTTCCCGGCCTCGCACATCACCAACGGCGACCTGAGGGTAAGGGGCTGGGTGCCCGCGGCAGGGCAGAGCCCTGGGGTGCGGGGCTGGGCTCTGGAAGGGGGAAAGTGATGGAGATGGAGGGCCCGGTAATTGCTTGTGTTTGTGGAAGGAGTAATGACTGCCATTCCTCTTCCCCGGTCCCCGCATTGTTAAGTGTTACCTTAAAAGAATGGATGTCTGGGGCCTGACGGGGGGGTGATAAACGTGATAATTTGGGGATTCATCCAAATAAATCATCCTGCTCCCGTGGCTGGGAAGGAGGGAGCTGCTGTTTGCCAAGGCCAGGTGAAGGCGTGCGAGCTGCAGCTCCCGGTCCTTGGAGGGGGACACCAGGGCAGGGGCTGAGACAGGGAAGGGGCCCGGCCCGCAGGGACGCCGTGCTGATGATCCCTGCCCCTTTCCGCAGCGGGAGATGGTCTACACCTCCCGGGAGTCATCTCCCACCCGCCGGCTGAACAACATGTCCCCAGCCTCCCACCTGGCCTCCGGCTCCCCTCCGCCCGTGCTGCAGTCCTCCTCCCCGTCCCGCTCCCGCATGTCCTACAGCGGGGGCCGCCCGCCCTCCTACGCCGGCAGCCCCGTCCACCACGGCGAGCGCCTCTCCAACCTGCCGCCCGCGCCGGGCGTCTCGCCGAGCCCCAGCGCCATCCTGGAGCGCCGCGACGTGAAGCCGGACGAGGACCTGGCCGGGAAGAACATGGTGCTGGTGAAGAACGAGGGGCTGTACGCCGATCCCTACGGCATGGTGCACGAGGGCCGGCTCAGCATCACCTCCACCCAGTCCCTGGCCGGCATGGGGGACCCTTTCGGCTACTCCGGGGGGCTCTACAAGCGGGGCTCCGTTCGCTCCCTCAGCACCTACTCCGCGGCCGCCTTGCAGACGGAGCTGGAGGACAGCCTGTACAAGCCCAACGCGCAGATGTACAGCGACACGTACGGCCCCGGCCTGGGGTTCCGCATGCCCCCCTCCTCCCCGCAGAAGATGGCTGATGGCCGCCTGGTGGACGTGCAGCCGGGGCAGAGCCCGCACAGCCCCTACTCGGGGCCGCCCAGCCGGTCCTCGCCCGTCCGCCAGTCCTTCCGCAAGGACTCCTGCTCCTCCGTCTTCATGGAGAGCCCCGTCAGCAAGCCCCGCAACCCCAGTGCCTCGGGGCCCCCCGAGCTCTTTCCCGGCCCCAGCGACCGCCCGCTCTCGGGGTTCAGCTCCCCGGTGCCAGCCAAGGATACAGAGACGAGGTGAGGAAGGGCACGGGGGGAGCATCCCTGTGGAAATGGGCTCTGCTTTCAGGTCACCGTCCTCCAACGCAGGCGGGGAGCGGAGGCGGAGCAGGGCCAAGTTTGCCCCAGTCCATCCCAGCAGAAGCACTGGGGTGGGCGATGAGCACCGAGCTGTGTGGGGTTGGGGGACCCACCTGGGGGGCAGCGGGAGGCAGCAAGAGGGAGCGAAGGGGGCTGGGTACGGCAGCTGGCGGCTGCACTGTGCCCCCTGTGTCCCCCCCCCCGGGACCTGCACGGACCCCAGCAGCCGGTGGGTGAGCGTGGGTGAGGCCAGGACGAGCCGTGCCATCGGGGGGTCCGCGGTGCCGTGCCCCATCCTCACCCCCTGCCTCCCTCACAGGGAGCGGATGGAGGCGATGGAGAAGCAGATCGCCAGCCTGACCGGGCTGGTGCAGAGCGCGCTGCTCCGCGGCTCCGAGGCAGAGACCCCCAGGTAAGGGGCAGGGGGACAGGCATGGACCTGGGGGGGTCTCCTCCAGGCAAAGTGCTGGAGAGGGCAGGGGTGCCTGTTCCACGCTCACCCCCTCCTCTCTTTCGTTGCAGTGAGAAGACAGAAGCCACCAACGGCGGGACCCCCCCATCAGCGTGTAAGTGGCTGGGGAGAGGTGCAGAGCCACCCCCCCGCAGTGCCCCCCGTGTCCTGGGGCTGCCATGGGTCCCTGGCCCCAGGAGCTGTGCTGCTGCTGCAGCCCCATCCCCTGCCAGAACCCGGGGGGGGCCCATCCTGCCAGGGGACGGCTCCGATCCAGGCTCACCTTGGTGCCAGCGTGGGGACAGAGCCGATGGCAGTTTTGGAGGCCAGGCAGAGGCAGTGCTGGCCTGGAACAGAGTGGGGAAGGAGAGGGTTCCCAGGAAGACCCCTCTGGGACGGGCTGGTGCCTTCCCTCAGCAGCTTCTCCCTCCCCCTGCAGCGACCAGCCGCAGCGGCATGGGGACCCCGGTGCCCGCGCCCCCGCCACCCTCTGCCACCAGCACGCCAGCGGGGCAGCCCACGGCCATCACCCGCCTGCACATGCAGCTGCACCTCCACGACCTGCAGCAGAACGCCAGCGACCTCCGCAACCAGCTGCAGCAGCTCAAGAAGCTGCAGGTGGGTACGCGGGGGGGGCCCCCGGCCCTGCCCAGCTCTGGCTGGGAGGCTCCAGCTCCGAATCACAACCCCCCCCCCTTTCCTGGTGACCTTTTTGCGGGGCAGCTTGCCCAGCCAGCAGCCTGACCCCCTCCCTCGCCCCCCCAGCTGCAGAACCAGGAGACGGTGAAGACGATGCTGCGGCGGACGGAGACGGAGATCAGCGTGCGGGTGACCGACACCATGCGCAAGCACGAGGACCCCCTGCAGCGCCAGCGCAGCCTGGTGGAAGAGGAGCGGCTCCGGTACCTCAACGAGGAGGAGCTGATCACCCAGCAGCTGAAGTGAGCACGTGGGGGGGTGTCCTGGTGCCCTGACCCCCCAACCTGGGCCACATCCTCTGCTGGTGCAAATCAGAGGCGCCGCATGGTGCCAGCCCCGTCCCTGACCACGTGCCCAGCATGGGAGGGAGGACACGGCTCCCCTCTCCCCCTGCCCCATGGGGACCTGCCCATGGCCACCGGCTCCTCCCCGGGCTCTCCAGCGTCCCGGAGCAGCGGTGACACCCCGGCCCTGCTTTGTGCTCGCAGTGACCTGGAGAAGTCGGTGGAGAAGATCCAGAAGGACCTGGCGCACAACCACCGGCTCATCCCCGTGCAGGAGCTGGAGGAGAAGGCCGTGGTGCTCAAGCAGCTGGGGGAGACGCTGACAGACCTCAAGGGTGAGGAGGGGGCCGGGCACTGGGGGAGGATGCTGTCAGCCGCCGTTGGTGCTGCTGCGAGGCTTCGGGTCCGAGTAAATGCGTCTCTGGAGCCCGTCCTGCTGTACGTGGCGTGTTCATGCCCCAGCACAGGCTTCCCCCGGTGCCAGTGCAGGGCTGCGTCGTGCATCCTGCAGGCTGCTGCGGGGCGAGGGCTGCGCCCCGTGCCCCTGCTGTGTGCTGCTCCCAGGGATGGGTCCCTGGTGCTCTGCCCGTGCCAAAGTCGTCTCGAGTCCCTCTGCCAGCTCCCACGTGCTTGGCGCTGCTGCCCCAGGGGACCTTGCTCTCGCCCCCCTGCACGCCCTGCAGCGATTTTGCTGCTCCCGCAGTCTCCTGTCCCCGGCTGTCCCCACCCTGCCTTCCCCCAGCAGACGCCCTGCGCCTCGATGCGAAGTGGCAGAGCTCCTGCGTGCCACAGCGTGGGCAGATGGAGCGGGGACTTGGCAGAAGTCGCTGGGGCTGCGAGAGGTTGGGGGGGGGGACACGGCAGCGGGGACGTGGGGAGGGCCTGGGGGCAATGGGCAGAGGTGGGAGCGGCTCCGCTGTCCTGCAGGGAGATCGGCTGATGCTGAGCAGCCGGGACAAGTGCGCAGAGCAGGGGGTGGGCAGCCAGGGACGACCTGCTCCGTGTCCCCTGCCACCAAGCCTGCAGGGTCCCAGTGACCAAGCCCTGGCTCCAGGGCAGGGTCTGTGCCCAAGGCTGCAAACTGCAGCTGCCAGGGGCTGGGACCGGTGCCTGCGAGAGACAGGCAGGGATGGGGGGCACGGCGAGGTGGAGAGACAACAGCCCAGGCTCTCCGGGACCCATCCATCCGGACACGGTGGCTGCGGTGGTCTCGGTGGGCGTGGGGTCCCCTGCAGTGCCCCCTGACCCCCCCCTCCCACCACAGCCCAGTTCCCCAGCCTGCAGAGCAAGATGCGGGTGGTGCTGCGGGTGGAGGTGGAAGCCGTGAAGTTCCTCAAGGAGGAACCCAACCGCCTCGACGGGCTGCTCAAGCGCTGCAAGACGGTGACAGACACCCTCGCCCAGATCCGCAGGTGAGCGCTGCGCCCCGCTGCCGAGCCCCCAGCCCAGCCCCTGCCCCGCAGCCCCTGGCGCTGCCCCTGCTCCGCGTCCTTACAGCCCCGTGGTCCTTATCCCCTCAATAAAAAATGATCAAATATCTGCATGCAATGGAAACGCTTGATGTGGTTCCTCTTTCCTGAGGAACAGAAAACTCTTCCGATGGAGAAAATCCTCTCCCCGACCCCGTAACGGTGGTAGGCTGGGCCGTGCGCCGCCGCTGCACCCAGCTGCCTGCTCTGATTACAAAACCTTTCACCAGAGCTTACAACTTGGCCAAGCTCGAGGAGGGCTCCGCCGCCGGGGCTCACCTCAGGCTCATTTCTAGCCCGGTTTTCTATGGAAACGAGCTTGTATGATCACACCGCGCATGAATCTGCCTGCCTGTCATCCCCGTTTCCTCATAACTTCTGAATCCAAAGGGCGATTTCAGCCAGATCTGACAGAGGGGCAGAATTTGGAGAGATCCGATTTCTTCCAAGCTTCATGCAAAGGGACAGCCAGGCAGAGGAGCTGCCGATGTGCCCTGCCGAGGGAGGCTGGAGCTCCAGCTCTCCCCGGCTCCCGGGGGTTTAAGGCTCCATCCATGGGACACAAACACCGAGCGAGGGTCTTTGTGGAGCGGCTTGCAGAGGCCGCACTAAGCGAGCTCCCTGTGCTGTGCGGTGACCCAGCGCCTTCCCTCTGTCCCCGACAGGCAAGTGGACGAGGGCGTGTGGACCCCCCCCAACACCCTCAGCCAGTCCCCCAAGAAGATGGCCCCCGAGACAGACTTCAGCAAAGGGCTGGAGCTGGAGATGCCCCCCAGCCCCCCAGTGAGCCTCCACCACCTGACGGCTGCCACCGAGACCCTGGGCATGCCCAGCTTCGGGCACAGCCCCCCCCAGACCCAGACCCACCCCTCCAAGAGCAATAACCCGTCCCGAGCTCCGGAGATGGTGCCTGCCAAGACCCAGACGGGCCCGGAGACTCCCAGCAAGAAGAGCGCAGACAAAGCCGTGTCCGTGGAGGTAAGGGCCTGGGGTAGGTTCCTCCTGTGCTGTCCGAACGAAACCCACAGCTGGGGGGCTCCTCCGAAGGGTCGAACCCTGCTGGAGCTCTCCCACGGCTAAAACTGGGAACAGAAGCTGAGCACATCCTTCTTGTTGGGTTTGGAGCCGGCGGGGTATCTCAGAGGTGGAGAGCAAAGGTGCTGGGCAGTCCCTGATCTCAGCAAGACCCCGTGTGCCACTGAGCCCTGGGAGCCCCCATCACAGCCTTGGGCCACCCTCAGATTGCTCGTGGGCTGCGTGCAGGCTGGGGTGCACAGCTCAGAGGGCAGGGCAGCGCCGGTGCTGGGCTCGGCTGTTGGAAGTGGTGGGCGGTGGGGAGGTGGTGGGCGACGGGGATCTGGTGGGTGGTGGGGAGCTGGTGGGCAATGGGGAGCTGGTGGGCGATGGGGAGGTGGTGGGCGGTGGGGAGCTGGTGGGTGGTGGGGAGGTGGTGGGTGGTGGGGAGGTGGTGGGTGGTGGGGAGCTGGTGGGTGGTGGGGAGCTGGTGGGTGGTGGGGAGCTGGTGGGCGGTGGGGAGCTGGTGGGTGGTGGGGAGCTGGTGGGCGGTGGGGAGCTGGCGGGCACGGTGGGCGATGGGGAGCCGCCAGCGGGCGCAGGCTGCAGGGGCTCTGCCGGCTGTTGCAGGCTGCCGAGCGGGACTGGGAGGAGAAGCGGGCAGCGCTGACCCAGTACAGTGCCAAGGACATCAACCGCCTCCTGGAGGAGACGCAAGCCGAGCTCATGAAGGCCATCCCCGACCTGGACTTCGCTGCCAAGCACAAGCAGGCCACGGGCAGCAGCAGCGCCGCATCCACGCCCGAGCACAAGCCCTCCAAGCCGCAGCACGCACAGAAGTCCGCGGGCAAGGCCGACCCCAACGGCCGCAGGGGCTCAGGTATGGTGCAGGGCCCTGGGGGCACACGGAGGGTCCCAGGCTGGGGTGCACGCAGGGTCCTGGGGGCAGACACCGGGGCAGGGCTTCGTGTCAGCTCTGCTTTCTGCACCGAGCTCTCTGTCCCTGTGTGCGCTGGCCGTGCCCTCGTGCTGTCCCCATTGTGCCTCCCTGGGCTGGGCAGCGCTGCCCTAAGGGAGCTTCGTGCCCAGGAGGGCAGCAGGAGAGTCTCGGGTGTGGTGCTGGAGGGGAAGGGGAAGGTCTCATGCCCTCACAGCATCATTTGTGCCCAGACGAGCTGACGGTGCCTCGGTACCGGACCGAGAAACCCTCCAAATCGCCGCCGCCTCCTCCTCCCCGCCGGAGCTTCCCCTCGTCCCACGGGCTGACCACGACCCGCAGCGGCGAAGTCATCGTCACCAGCAAGAAGGAGCCCGGATTTATGAAGGTGGGGAGCGGGGCCGTGGGGATGGGCTGGGACACCCCTCGGCTGCCCCAGCCCCTCACCACCCCGCGCCCCTGCAGAAGGCCGAGTCGGAGGAGCTGGAGACCCAAAAGCCGCAGGTGAAGCTGAGACGGACGGTGTCAGAGGTGGTCAGACCTGCGTCCACCCCGCCCATCATCGCCTCTGCCATCAAGGATGACGATGACGAGGACCGCATCATCGCGGAGCTGGAGGTGAGCACGGTGGGGGGGGGGGGCTGCAGGCGCCCAGCTCGCTGGCTGGGGGCGATGCCACAGGAGCAGCTCCAGGAGCGACCCCCGAGCAGCAGTGCAGCGGTGGGTGTCCCCGTCCTCGTCCTGTCCCCAGCAGGAGCGCGGTGCCACAGGGACAGGCAGCGTGGAGCAGTTGCATCCTGCCCGGGGAGCGCAAGCATTGCCGCAGGGCAGCAGAGATGTGGGGGGGGGCTCCGTGGCCGGGGCACGTCGCCAGCGGGGAGCAGCCGATGCTTCCCTCACTGCCAGCAGCTGCCGAGCCCCTGTCCTGGCGGGGCTCTGTCTCTGTCAGCCCCAAGCCTCCCTCCTCCAACCCTTCGTGTTTGACTCCCCAGGTGTTTCAGAGAAGCTCTGCCTCCCCTTTCATTCCCAAGCTCCGTTACGATCCGCTCGCGGCTGCCGTCTCCCCTGGGCACGCAGACATGTGGCCCAATGGAGCCTCCGTTGCAGCCGAAGGATGGAAGGTAACAGCTCGCTCCGAGCTCCGATCCCTCCTGCCGACATCTCCTGGCCGGCTGCACTTTAACCACCGCCTCTCCCACCTCTTTTTAACTCACTGCTCCTTCCCTCGCTGGTTTAACCACCTAATGGCTTCTCTTCACTCCCTTGCTCACTGCCACTGCGCGCACGGCACTGACACGGCACCAGACCGAGCACTAACCCCTCTGCGGCACAGCACGGGGCTGCTGCAGCTCCCGTGAGGGCCAGATCCTGCAGGCACATGGATGGGGGAGAGGCAGGGCCCCCCCAGCACCCCACCACGCAGGGCACAGGGAGGGCTCCCCGCTCTCGTGCCACACTGGGTGCCCGGGTGGCCTGGCGCCCTGTGGGGAGCGTGGCACCGAAGCGGGGCTGAGCTCAGTGGTGCACGGAGACACGGAGAGCCCGCTCCATGCGCACGGTGCGGGCAGAAGGTGAAGGTTGGGGTGGAGGCTGGAGGCTGCCGGGAGCCCCTTGGGTTTGGCCCCATCTCCCCCCCCCCATTATCTGGGCTGCTGAGCGGAGCAGCAGGGGCTGGAACCAGCTGCGCACGGAGCCCTGCGAGGCTGCAGCCGCTGCCTGGGGCAGGATTGGGGTGCAGAGCAGGGCCCCCCTTTGCTGCAGCTGCCGGGCAGCAGCTCTTCTGCCAGAGCACTTCTCCAGCTCGCCTCCGTGCTGGGCTGTGGTGCCCCAGGCACCGCACGGCTCATTGCATCCCCCTTGGGACAGTAATGGAGAGGTGCAGGGAGGACGGACGGGGGTTTTCTGGGTGACTTCTTGCTGCTCAGGGATGTAAAGGCCTGTCACCCCACCGCAGCCCATTTCCAAAGGCTCAATCCTGCCTTCAGGTCCTGAGAGCACTGACAGCAGCACCTCCTGCGGGGCTGAGCAGCCTGTGAGGGCTCGGCTCTGTGCTTGCACAAGTGTCGTGCCAGTTTACACCAGGACAAGAGAAATTTGAGCCGGACCACGGCAGGCAGGTTCCCAAACACACTTGGGAGGTGCAGCAGCACCGAGTCTATTTTGCTGAAGCTTCTTAGCCCCTCGTTGCCGACATCTCCCTTAAGGTTGCCTTATGCACTGTATTAACGTGGTCTCTCTCCGTGCCTGGGGGCACCTTTGGGAGGTCACGGCTGCCCAGACAGGGCCAGGCAGGCAGGGAGCCGAGCAGCTCCCTTCCTATCCCAACACCTTCCTGCAGCGATGCCCGGAGGGACCAGCGCTAGGGGACCCGAAATAGCCTGGCTGTGCTCCCCGAGCAGCTGCCCGCTCCCCCCACCAGCAGGCAGCCCGCGCCGCTCCCCGGCTCCTAATCTGTCTGAATTCTCTACCTAGGAGCCGGTGGCCCCGGCCCCCCCGGGGAGCAGGGCTTTCTCCCTCCCGCAGATTGTGCTCACCGAGTGGGAGTCCGTGCCGCCGTCCCCCGAATCCGAACCCGAGGTGCCAGTGGAAACGGGCTGCTCTGAGCACGGGGACCCAGCTGGCAGCCCAGGAGCCGGAGGGGAGCTTGCACCCGAGGCAGGGGGGAGATGCCAAGTGTCTGCTGGCACCCCCAGAAAGTCTCCATCCACGCCCGGGGGCCTTCCAGCCTCAGCCCCGCAGCCCTGGAGTGCCCCATCCCGAGGCCGTGAGCGCACACCGGGAGAGACTCGCAGGTTCCCTCTGGCAGACAGCCAGGTCCCGTCTCCCCCAGAGCGAGGAGCGAGCCAGCCCACCGGGGCAGAAGGAGAGGACAGTGCTCTGAGCTCCGCCAGCAGGCAGGAAGGCAGCAGCTGGACTGCACCGCAAGGGCCTTTGGCTGAGCAGCCTCCTCACCCCCGAGGGCAGGCCACAGATCCGGGGGCCGAAGACACAGCACTTGTCCCAGGTGCAGGCAGCCAAGGGCCCAGCGCCGTCCCCAGGGATGCCGAGCCCCGAGGAGGAGCCAGGCAGAGCGCACGGGAGGCATCCGTCCCTCCTGGACGCTCCAACGGGGTTTGCAAACACCTGCGGAGGGACCAGCACGACGGCTCGCCGGTGCCAAAAGCCAGGCGTCCCCCGGGCTGTGACCACATCCAGGGGAGAGAATGGTGCCAGGCTGGGCACCCCCGGTGTGCAGCATCGCCGGGACAGGACAGCACGGGTCTGGCTGGCGGGGCAGGAGGAGGCGAGGGGGATGCCGGTGGGAAGGCAGCGGAGGGGCTCTGCTGCCCCACTCCTCGGGGAAGGAGCAAAGGGGACGTGTCCCCCCTGCACAGCATGTCGCCGCGCAGCAAGGAGATTTACGAAGGCACGTACCAGAGACTGGATAGCCTTGAAGAAACTATCCGTGAGCTGGAAATGACCATCAGCGAGATCGGCAGCCACCCTGCGGCTGGATTTCTGTTCCCTAAAGAACTGCTAGGACAAGCAGCGTCTGATGGCAGCGAGGGGACAAAGGCGGGTGCGGGGCACCTCGAGCACAGCGGCTGTGACGGTGGGACTGCCCTGGATCTCAGCCAGGCCAAAGAGGATGCTCCTGAGAGTCCGTCTCTGAGCCAGACCAAGCCACCACTGCTACCCAAGCCACAGCTCCCCCCCAGCAGCCCTCAGGTTTATTTTCTGTTCTCCCTCTTGGTGTGCTCCGCCCTCGGATTCACTCTGATGTCTTCTCTTCCTCCACCTCTACCTGCTCCCTCTCTGTGACTCTACCTCCAGGCCGAGCTGAGGCGTAACACAGAACTCCTCTTGGAGCGAGGCTGCAGACAGCAGAGGCTGACGTGTAAAGGCAGCCGGTGCCGGCGGCACTGCCACTGCCACCACCCTGGGGCCGGGGCTGCCCCGCACCCTCCCTGGCTCTGCACGGGTGCTGAATTAGACCCTGGGCAGCTGGCGTCTGCCACGGGTGTTGGGGCTGCTCCAGGTGCACCCGACGTTGGTCTGCACTGGTCAGCTCAGCCAGCGCTGCCCCAGGAGCTGGCCGTGCCGCGGGGGGGCCGCCGTAGCTCAGAGCCCCGCAGCGACATCGGCTCAGCAGAGCCAAGCGCAACAGGAGAAGGAGTTGGCAAAGGAGCCCTCCTCTGGGGCCCTTCCAGGGCCAGCCTTGGCACAGCTCTGCAGCTATCCAGGCACAGGCCAAGGAGCTTTGGGCTCCCTACCAGCTGGGCCGAGTCACCCCCTGGGTGGCGGGTGGACGCTCGGGCCACTGGTGCTGCCAGCGCTGGGTTAGGGGGCAGGGACCCCCTGCCCAGGCTGGGGCTGGGGCTGGGGCTGCCACCTCGGCCCCTGTGAGCCGGGAGCGGCGACATCGGCTCCTGCAGCTCCCAGCAGCTGATGCAGGGCAGGGAGGCAGGGCAGCAATGGAGCAGGCACCCTGGGCACCCCGTGCTGCACGCACCGCGTGGCCGAGGGCAGCGCTGGCTCCGGCACCAAGCGGCCGCGGTGCGGGCAGGGGCCGGGGGAGCTGAGCGGGAAGGCGGCGCTCCTCTTCTTTGCATTTTGCATAAGCACTTTTCCGAGGAGCTGCATTTGAAGAGTCACTGCGAAGCAGCAGATGTTTCTCCTAATTAAATCACAGCGCGGGCTCCCTGAAGCCGTCCAAATTGGTTTCTGCTGGAATCCGTGGCAGCCACTGGGCTTGCTGAATAGCTGGGAAAAGAGGGGGAAAAGTGCCCTCAGCTTCTCACAAGTCAGCCTGCTCCTTTATTAACAATCAGCGCTCCTGAATGAATCTCCTTTTTCATTTGCAGCAATTGTCTCAGCCCCGGTTCTCACTTACTCGGCGGTCCCTTTACAGGGCTCTGGCTGGGTGAATGGGCCTTCCAAGCGGGAAGTTTCCCCCTGTTGTCAGGTCCTGCTGCACCGCCTGAGCTGTGCACGGGAGCAGCAGAGCTACGAGGTGAATTTATGGCTGTGGCTGGCACGTGTGCGCGCACTCACAAAGCAAAGCTCGGATCAGGGCTTGCCAGGAGAGGCCGCACAGCCGGAGCTGGCTCAGCCGGGGCTGAGGTCTCACATCACAGCTCTGGGCTGCTGCAGCTTGGATGCGAGCGCTGAGCTCCAGCACCGGCCTGTACCCGGGACACCGGCAGGGCTGCGACAGATGGGAACCAGATTCCCGTGAGTCCCCGTGTCCCGGCTGAAGGAGCACAGGGGGTCCCAGGGCGAGGCAGGGAGGGCAGGCACTGATTCCCAGTGCAAGCAGCGATCCTGCTAACCCAGCTCCGGAGATAGCCTGCGGGCTCTGTCCTGGCAGCGGCGCAGCCCGGGCATCCAGGCATGTTTCTGGGGCATCACAGAGGTGCTGCTTTTGCCTCCAGGAGCAGCTGGTCCAGGCCGGCATGGGGCAGGCAGGGCAGCAGTGATGGGTTTTGGGGTGCCCGGGCAGTGGGGGGGACGTGTGGCTGTCCCGCAGTGAGCGGTTCTGCCTGGGCTCCGCAGCAGGCACCGCTCTGGATACCTGCTCTGGGGATCCCCTCGCACTTAGGGACGTGCCAACATGTGACGCTTCTCTTGCTGCTGCTCTCGCAAGTCTGTGTATCTCAGCCTGATAGTTAATAAAAACCTCTGTTCCCACTGCCGCCGTTTCCACCTGGAATCTGCTTCCACCTTTCGTCGCCTCCTGTCCTGTCTCTGGGCTGTGCACCCCAGCAGGGTGCTTTCCTCCTGCCCTCCGCCTCCTGGTGTCTGCCCCTTACCCCCCATTTGCGTTGCAGCTCTGGGTAAGTCCTGCCTGCTCCCTGGGCTCACCACGGCGCTGCCCGGTGAAGGCTCCCGTGGCGCATGGAGCCCATGTCCCTGTCCTCGGCTGGGCTCAGCGCGGGGTTGTCCCGGCAGCGTGGCAGAGCCCCGGGACCCTGCGGGATGGCGCGGTGGTGCCCTGGGGACCATGGGGTCCTGCACGGCCCCGTGTGCTCCGTGCCAGCGGTGCCTGGCTGCAGGCTATGCTCGTGGGGGGGTTTTCACCTGCTGGTTTTAAACTTCGCCTCCCGAAATTCTCTGTCCCAACAGAGCGGTGGTGTTTCCATCCCGGCCATGAAGATGGTGAACCCGGCGTCCAGGCTGAAGCAGAGCCAGCAGGGCAGCCCCGACAAAAGCAAGCACATAAAGCAGCGGATGGAGTACATGCGGATCCAGGGACAGCAGCAGGTAGCCTATCTCTAGAGCAGGCTCCCCAGCGGCAGGGCGAGCCGCAGGCTGGCCACGAGCCCCGCTTTCCCCTCGCTGTGTTACGGGTGGTGGGCAGGGAGGAGGGACGGCCAGCAGAGGCGGCTCGCGTGGCTCTGGACCCTCTCGGTGGCCGCTCTTCCCCTTGGCGGAGCCTGGCAGGATGCGGGGTGCTGGCCCCCGCCGTCGGGGTGCGGGCGGGGGGCTCTCAGCTCCCTCCGGGCCTGGCGAGGGGCAGCCACAGGGGGCTGCTGGGGAGGGGGCTGCTCTGTGCGGAGCTGAGGGGGGCAATCTCACCTCCGGGGTAGTGAGGATGAAGCAGGAGGCGACTTCTCTGCTGGCCCTGGGTGCTGCTGCCGCCCTGACGGACGGGGTGAGCCCCAGTGCCCGGCTCAGGGATCCCGGGGGATCCTGAGACCTCCCTGCAGAGCATCTGGCCACGGTGAGGAGGGGGAGCTGGCCAGAGGCCCCTCCCGTGAGACAGACGGGGCCTGGAGAGCCGCAGCCCCGCGGCACGTCCCCACGCTGCGCCTTCCGCACCAGGAGGGGATGCCAAGGGTGGGGGAACGGGGGCACCGGCAGCGTGGAGACGGGGTGGGGGCCACAGCAGCTGGAAGAGGAGAGCTGTGGGATGGGATGTGCCTCCCCTCCGGCCCAGCACCGCTCCCATCCCTGACCCCCACCCCGTCCCTGTCCCCGGGGCTCATCACTTGCTCCTGTGTTGTTGCGGGGGGCCGGTGCTCGCGGTGCCCGTCCCGCTCCCTCGGGCACGAGGCCAGGTGCCCCCAGCCAGGCTGTGCCCCCCCCCGGCCCCTTTCTGCTCCTCTCCTCCCCTCCCGCCGCTCTCCTCACACCAGCCCCGCCGTGGGGGCACCACGAGCGGCTTCACCCTGTCCTGTCCTCCTCCCCAACCCGGTCTGTGTTTCAGTCCCCTTCCCTGGGCCTGTCGTTAACAAACCACCCAATAAACCCGATTTTGCTCGTTCTGTTGGATCCATAAACCCTGCCAGGCAAACGCGAGGGGTTTCCCAGCTACCTCCAGCTGCAGCTGGGGCGAGTGGTGGTGGGGATTTCGTGCCATTTGTGCAAATGTCTCATGAGCAAAACGGGCACCTCTCGTGCACGAGGGCTCAGCCCAGCCCCAGCCCCTCCTGAGCGCCGGGTCGGAGCCACGCACTGGTGCTGTTTGTCACAACTGCCACAGGGTCCCCGGGCGGTGGTGGCATGTCCCCAGGCTGTCCTCGCCCTGCAGCCTCCCCGTGGTGAGCGTCTCAGCCCCTCATCGGTGCCTGCAGGCTTGGGGCGCTTGTGGCCGTGCTCTCCCTGGCAGCGTCCCCAGGCTCCGTGTGGCTCCGTGCTCCCGCAGCCCTGGCCAGCTGGGCAGGCAGCTCCTGGCTCTGAGCACCCTGGGGGGGTTTACAGGTCCCCCATGGCCTTGGAAGCCTCGGCAGTGCCACCAGGTCCCCTGCCCAGAGGCCACGTGCTAGCACAGGCCCAGCTGTCCCAGTGCCACCGTGATCCTTGTCACTTCACTCCCCCAAGTCCCTACCTCGGGCACTCTGCAGCAGCATGGACCAGGACCCTGCCTCCCCCAGCTTGGGGGAGGGGGTTTCCTTGGCACCCTTGTCCTTGCTGTCCTTTGTGCAAGGCTTGGCCATGCCCCAGCCCAGCAGCCCAGGAGACATCTCCCCTTTCCCGAGGCTTTGCGAGCGCCTTCCCGGTGCATTCCGCCCCGGCTCCGTGCGGAGCAGCTTTTGCGCGAGCCCTTGCTGCCATCGCCAGCAGCAGGGTTGCTTCATATCAACGGCGGCGGTGCCGCCACCGCCACAGGTGGGCGCAGGGGCTTGGGGTGGGCGCTGCCGCCTTTCGGAGGAGCGCGGCTCCCCCGGGGCCGGCGCTGGGCTGCTGAGCATCCCCGCAGCGCGGGCGGCCCCGGCTCTGATGAACAGCACCTCTGCGGCAGCCCCGCCGGCTGGGGCAGGCACCGCGCAGCCTGCGTGCCCAGCCTAACACTGCGATTCTTGTCCCCCCCTCCCCACCCCACCTTTCTCCCCTCTCCCCTCCGCCTGCCTGCCTCTGTGTGTGCGTGTCTGTCCTCGTGTCCGTCTGTCTGTCTCTCTCTCTTCTGTCTCTCTCCTGCTCCTCTCGGGGGTGCCCCCTTCCCATCCAGTAACTCGTGGAACCAGCTCATCTCGTGCTCTGTTTGTGGTGGACCTTTTCCAGCTGCTTGACCTCAGGCCTAAATCAATGCTGCTTCTGAACAAACTCCTGTTCCGTTTTATTTTTTTCCTTTTTTTTTTTTCTTTTTCTTTTATTTTTTTGGTCTTTTTTTTTAAGAAACTGTTTGACTTTCCTCCCCTTTTCCTCCTCCTCCTCCTCCTTGAATCTTGCTTTTCTTTCTAGGCCGCTAGACCATCTAAAGAGGCTAGTGAGACTTCCCCTGCAGTCTCAGAAAAACCTGCATCTGGCAGAACATCCATCCCTGTATTGACTTCCTTTGGGGCAAGGAACTCATCCATCTCATTCTGAGCCTCCTTGCCAGCTCCATCCAACCGTTTTCCTGCTCCTGGGGCCGGGCTTCTCTCTTCCTTGTGCTCCTCCCTTGGACTGTCTTCTTGAGGCACCTTGAGGCACCGCCACGTGTCCCTCTCTTTGTTTTAAATGTCTTGCTCCAATGTGGCCGACCTCGTGTCTCGCCTCTGCTCCGGCACGGCCCAACTTCTGTCTCGCCTCTGCTCCGGCACGGCCCGACTTGTGTCTGCCTCTGCTCCGGCACGGCCCGACTTCTGTCTCACATCTTGCTCCAAAATGGCCAACCAGCCACTTTCTGTTTCTTTCTCTCTCTCTCTCTCCCCCTCTTTCTTTTATTTTCCTTTTTTTATTTCCGTTGGTTTGTTTGGGTTGCTGTCGTTTTTGGTTCTCGATCCCTCCCCTCCCCGCCTGCCGTTTTCTGTTTATTTAAGAGCTCTCAGAGCTTCACCCCACCAGTTTCACGAGCTTCAAGCAACAAGGACGCGGCGCGGCGCCCGACCCCGCCGGCGGCAGCCGCCCAAAAGCCGAAGGAGGCGGCCGGGGGGCGCAAAGCGGGCAAAAAGCGGCTGCCGAGGACGCCCCCGACGCCCCTCGCCCTGCCCGCCGCCCGCTCTCCCCGCTGAGCTTCTCGGCCGCCGCGACTCCGCCGAGCCCCGAGGGGACGATGTCGGCACCTGCCGGGGTCTCCGTGGGCAGAGCTGTGGCCGCGCTCGCTCCGGTGCTCGCCGAAGGTCGGTGCTGGCTCCGAGGAGCATCCTGAGCCCCCTGCCCCGTGGGGCTCGTTGTGCCGCAGGATGGGCGGCCACGATGGAGCCCAGGTGCCCCCGAGGTGCCCAGGGGGCCGGGGTTTGCTGGGGCGCCCAGAGGTTGAGCATGTCAAATCTGGGGAGGAGGAAACGGGTAGGGAAGGGGGTGCTGGGGGGCTCGGGGGATCAGCCCCCATCACTGTAGGTTCGTAACGTAGCACTTTAATTGTTCGTCTGGGTCATCGTGGTGGCTGGGGCAGAGGGACGCCGCGATGCCCGGGGGCTCTGCCTGCACGGGGACACCCTGCCGGACCCGTGTCCCCCTCCCCATCGCCCAGCGCCCTGGGGGTGTCCCAGAGCCCCCCCCCCCCGCAGCAGGGCTGGGGTCAGCGGGCTGAGAGGGGCCGCACGGGGCAGCGCCGGGGATGGTGGCTGGGGATGAGCCCAGCTCCAGCCCTGCCATGATGCCCAGGGGGCTGGGGGCCGGGCACCCCCCCGCTGCCAGCCCAGCCCGGTGTGCGAGGGGAGCGCTGTGCGTGTGTGCGCGTGTGCCTGTGGTCAATGCCGTGTTGTGAAGCGCGCCGTCCATCCGCAGTGCAACAAGAGATCGAATCACTCCTTTTTGTTGGCTAGTTCGTTGTTGGGTTGGTTTTGTTTTTTTATTATTTTCTTCTTTTCCCCTCTCTTTTTTTGTATATCAATCATTTTTGTACAGAAGAACGAGCCTTTTTTGAATAACAAAGAGAAAAAAAAAGCAAAAAAAAAATCATGATGCAATTTCTTTGGATTGCAAAAAGCAACTCTTTACATTTAAGTGAAGTGTCTTAACATTTTATATTGTTTTAAAAAATATATTTACATATTATATATATATAATATACGTAATATAAATATATATATAAATATTTAAAAAAAGAAAAGAAAAGAAATAAATCTCTTCATGTCTGGTATATTAGGGGATGGATTTTCTTCCCTGGTTAAACCATAGCTCCTTGTGATTTTGAGAGGGTCAGTTCCTAGTGGCTTGTTAGCCCTCATGCTGAGTTGGCATCCTCCTTCCACCCCCTTCTGTGGCCCGTCCCTGTCCCCGTCCCTGTCCCCGTCCCTGTCCCTCACCAAGGCAGTGGTGGGTCGGGGTCAGGGTCAGGGCCGGGAGCTCGGGGCCAGTGGCCACGCGTCGAGGCCGGGACCTGGGGCAGGGGGCAGCAGCTCCTGGCAGCAATAGCAGTCACTTGATGCGTTTAATTTAATTTATAATTACTTTTTCTTGGTACCAAAGTGAAACACTGTAGCAAAGCCACAGCTTCTTATGGATTTTTTGGGAAGGGGCCCGTGCCTGGCCCCCTCCCCAGCCCCCCCTGCCCCAGTGCCACAGTGGCCGTGCAGGGCTGGCCGTGCCCCCATCCCTCCTGTCCCCAAGCACAAGGGTGCGAGGGCACCCAGGCCCCGCTCCACTGCGGGGCTCAGCACCTTGCAGCCAGCCCTGGGGGGCGCAGGGTGGGTTTGGGGGGCCCTGGGGGGCGGGGGGACGGGGGGCCCCCCGCCGCCGTTGGGGGAGCTCATGCCTGGGGGGGGGTCCTCAGCCCCTTGCCGTGGGTGCTGGCTGCTGCCTGCCCGAGCATTGCCAAGGGGTGCACCGGGACCCCGGCCCCAGAGCAGGCTGCGGTGGGGGCACGCGGAGCTCCGGACCACCCCCTTCTCTTATTCCCCCCCGACCCCCCCTGGCTGCCCACCGGGCTGGTTTTCTATGTGAGCGTGTCTCTGCGTGTGTGCGTGCGTGTGCGTCCGTCATTTCATGGCATCATGCAAACTGCGTGTGAGCACCGAGCCTGGTGCTTTAGCTGAAGCAAGAGAACAAAAAACAAAATCCGCTTGATCCTGACTTAAACTGAAAAGAGACAAAAAAAAAAAAAAAAAAAAAAAAAACAAAAAATTAAAAAAAAAAAAAGAAAAAAAAAAAAGACAAAAAAAAGAAACAAGCGCTGCCTGCATCGTGCATGTGTCTGGAGGCGCCCGCTGCATGCGCACCCCGCTTTACTCGTCTGAATGTTGTTTAAGAAAAGGTTACAACTTTTAAAAGGACAAAAAAAAAAAAAAAAAAAAAAGATTCCTAATACTCTTTAGAGGCTGTTTTGGGGTTTCTACAATGTCGTGTGTCTCTTAGCATGAATTTTCTTGTGAACTGTTTTGAAATTTAAGCAAACAAAAACAAAACCAAGGACTCGCCGGGGCGGCGGCGGGGCCGGGCAGGGCGCGGGCTGGCCTCGCCGCGGCCGGGCCGGCGGTAGCGTAGTCTCTGTATCTCTGTATGGATGCCATGGGTAGTTCTGTGCGAAACGTGACCGTTGTAACTTGCAAACTCCGATGACAAAGGGTTGCTTTTTATTTTTCTTTTCCCTTTACTACTTTTCTTTTCTATCAGAGTGTCTGGCTTTAATAAAATACTTTCTTTTCTCTATGGCACCTTTTCCCCGCAGGCCTGGTCTCTTGTGTCCGTGCTGCGGTGCCGGCGCTGGGGCGGGAGGGTTGGGACCCCCCTGCCCTGAGCCCTCCCCAGGGTCAGGACCGGTCCCGGGGGCTGCAGCATGGAGGGAACGGGCTCCAAGAGCTGGAAGGCGCAGCAATCACAGCAGGAAACGCTCCTCCAATAACCAGTTTATTTCCGCTATATAGACCGGGACTCGTGGGACAGTTTCCGAAGCAGGGATTTTTGTTGGGGCTGGTTGGCTTTTTGCAGCTTTGCGTATACCGACTCGTACAACACGCCAGGGGTACACATGCAGAAGGGTTTAAAAAGTCAACACTGGTCCAGCGCTTCGTGTGGTCGGGGCTGGCCTTTCAGCTGAGCAAAACTTCTTACAAAATCCTTATAAATCTTTTGTAATATGTTACACATTTAGAGACAATATTTACAAAAAAAAAGGGGGGGGGGGAGAGGAATTTACAGCAAATATTTGCATAACGTATGAGAACGACGTGTAACAGTGACAGTGACTTGACTTGATGCCCCCCCAGCCCCAGGGGCGGCCACCGGGCCCTGGCACACGCGTGTCTGTGCTCCCCAGGACCCCATGTCCCCACCCCCCCCCCACCGAGCCGTGCCCCCCGAGGTGGCAGCACATCACCCCCTTCACCTAAAGTGCTTCTGGCCGGGAGGGCAAGCCCGGGGAGGTGGGGTGGGCGGCGGGGGGGGGGGTTACAAAGCCGCAGCACCCCAGGAAGCGCCCGCACTTCGCGCCGCCGCGGCCGGGCAGCCCCGGGGCCGGCACTGCCAGGGGGCAGGGACCCCGCAGCCTGGGGGAGCAGGGGATGGGGTGGGGGGACATCCCCATGCACCCCCCCACCGTGGGATGGGGCCAGGCTGCAGTGTGGGACCCTGCAGGGCCCCAGTGACAAGGTGACTTCGTCCCTCCTGGCCCACCCGCGGCACCGGAGCCACGGAGACGCGTCGCGAGGGAGGCCGTTAAATAAAAGCAGCTTGTCAGGAGCACAATTAAATACAGGAACAAACGCGAGTCCTTAAATTAAACACCGCCCCCCAGCTGGAGGGGGGGGAGCCGGCAGCCCCGGGGGGCTTTCCAGAAGGTCAGAGACATTGGGGAAAGCGCAGAGGGGGCACGGGGCCGGGAGCTGGGGGGCCAGGGCTGCCCGGGGGGCTCTTGGTGCTGGGTGCTTTGGTGGCACCACCGGGCTGGGCCGGGCTGGGCGCCGCGGGCCGGGCTTTGGTGGACTCCAGGCTGCTGAGCCCCGAGTCCTTGTCACGGCAGGGCCCTGGGGGGACGTCGAGGCCCCCCCGCGGCTCCTTCCACTCGTTGAAGTTGAGGTCCTTGAGGCCGCCGGGCACCACCACGGTGTGCCGGCGCCAGCTGCTCTTCTTGCGGCGCGTCTCCGGGGAGTGGGCTCGGCGCAGGCGGACCCCCATGTCGTCGGCCGAGGCGCGCAGGCGCTGCCGGAGCTGCTCCCGCAGCGAGGGCCGCCCGGGGGGGGCCCAGCCACCCTGGCCCTCTCCGGCGGGCACCGGGGTCTCACCAGCCGGCCGGGGCCGCCCCAGCTTCCTGCGGGCCAGCGTGTCGCACTGGATGAGGCGGTGGGAGTTGAAGGAGGGGCGCCCGGGGGGCACCTTGTCCTCGCCCCCTGCGCCCCCTTCCACCTGCCCCAGCCTGGCCCGGGCGCCCTCCCGGCTCTCCGTGTCCGTCTCCACGTGGCTGAACTCACTGCGCTCATCGTCCGCCTCCTCCCCGCGGCTCTCGGCCACCGACTGCACCTCGGAGCACAGGCTGCGGTCGATGGTGGACAGGGTGGAGTAGCCCGACACGATGGAGCGGGCGTCCGGCGCCGGCTCAGCCGCGGTGCCCCCAGGCTCCAAGGCGCTCTCCTGCTCCGGCCCCGCCGGGCTGGGGGCTGTCGGCTTGGTGCCAGGGCCGTGGGGAGCTTTGCCGGGCCCCGGCGTGGCCGCCGTGGCCTCGTCATCCTCCTGCTCCCGGCCCTTGGTGTCCCTGTGCTCCACGTCGTCATCGGTGCTGCTGCCGAAGCCCTCGGCCTCTCGCCGCTTCTTCCTCTTGCGGTTGACGGCTGAGATGAAGGGGATGGCGAGGAGCTCTCGGTGCGACGGCTCCTTGCGTGACGGCCACGTGCCCTGGAAGGACAGGGGTGCCACAACTTAGGGACGAGCCACGCACTCTGTCCCCACCGCCGGGGTTCCCAGCTGTGGCGGGGGCATTGCCCCGCTCCCTCCAGCCCCAGCCCGGGACCCCTCTCACCTTCAGTTTGGCGGAGCCGCTGTGGGTCGAGTCTGTAAGGCAGAGAGAAGAGAAGGGGGTGAGCGAGGCCCCGGCAGGGTGGGCGCATGCTGGGGCAGGGGTTCGGTGGGCAGAGCCGGGGACGCTGCTCTGCTCCCCCAGAGCGGGGAGGGGGACACACTGGGGCCAGCGGCCCCGCCAGCCCCACGCAGGGGTGCTGGTGCTGAGCGGGTCTGGGAGGCTGCGGGAAGGAGCTGGGCTGGGGGGAGGCTCCGGTCCCACACGGGGACCCCGGCACCGCTCGCCCGCTGCAGCGCTGGTCACTGCAGAGCCCCGAGGTACGGAGCAGGGGTGAGGGGGGGCACACAGGCAGGCACACACAGCTCACGCTGCCAAGAGCACGGCCGCAGGACCCCAACCCCCCCCCGTGGCCATGGGGCACAGACAGGACCGGGGCACGGCCCTGCCACCACCCCGTCACCACGATGGGACATGGGGAGCTGCCTCGTTACCAGTGCTGGGGGCTGCGGTGGGGCAAGTGCAGCGATGGGCTGAGAGGGGGGGGGCTCAGACAGGCTGTGGGGCTGCCCTGCGCTCCCCAGGGGGTTAGGGGACAGGTGGGGACACGGGGGTGACAGGCAGCCTGGCTCGAAGGACAAGGACAGCACGACAGGCACCCTCTCCCACCCTGCAGGCCCCAGCCCGGGATGGGGTTAGAAGCTGCTGACGACGAGAGAGGGGGAGGCAGAAAGGTGCTGAGCCCTCCCCAGGGAATGGGACCCCCCAGAGCCCAACATTTGGGTGCACTGGTCCTGGGGCACTTGGCACCAGCCCCTGCCGGGGTGTGCCAGCACCAGCCCCAGAGACACCACAGGGACCCACCAAAGAGTGGGGAGAACCGGGGTTGAAGGAGTTTGGGCTCTACTGGGGGCCGGGAGCCCCCCAGTGCCCTGGGGACAGTGGCTGGGCTGGGCAGGACAGGGCCACCCCCCCCCCCCACTGCCCCTCCTGCTCCCACTCTCTCGTGGTCACCCGGAGGAATTAGTGCGTGAGCAATGCACCCAGGATCAACACTGTACCCGCTCTAGCTCTCGAGGAGGTCCGCTGGAGGAGGAAGAGGAGGAGGAGGAGGAGGAAGAGGACAGCACAGAGAAGTTCAAGGAAAGAACATAAGAAATCAGTTGAACGTCAAAGTCTCCGGGTCGCTGGGCTGGCAGCGTGAGCGGCACAGGGAGGGCACAGGCAGGAGCCCTGCAGCGGTCGTGGCCCAGGTGCCACCCGGCTGGGTCGCAGGGAATGAGCAGCCACCAGAGCAGGGGTGACAGGAGAGGGCAGGGAGGGGGCTCTACCAGCACCCATGGGTGTCCCGCTTCCCAGTGAGGAGGGCACGGGCACATCACGCTCTGGCACAGAGCTGCAGCCATGGAGAGCCCAGCCGGCTGCCCGCGGCCGTGTGAGCGTGGGGACAGAGTGGCCGCAGAGGTGCCCGGGGTGCCCCGGTGCCAGGACCAGGGGGGACCCTGCCCCAGGCACGGCTCCTCACCTGAGGCATCGCCGGGCGCCGCGGTCCTGCCGATGTTGGGCAGCAGGTACTCGATGTTGGGCACAGACTGCGCCTCCTTCTCGTCCACGGGGGTCTGCAAAGGGATGGGACGCTCGGTCAGGGGGCTGCTGATGGCCACCGGCTCTGCGCCAGGGCTCTGCCCCGCTCTGCCCCGCTCTGCCCCTGTCCCCAGGCCCAGCCTGGACTCACCTTCTCGCCCTTGTCCTCCTTGTCACTGAAGAACCAGTCTGACTGCAGAGGGAGGTGGGAGAAGGGTTAGGGCCCAGCCAGGCAGCCCCGGGGTGCAGCAGCCCCCCACCCTGCCCTGCCTCCCGGCCCAGGCAGCTCCCAGCCCCCAAATTACAGGGATCAGCAGCCCCCCTCCAGCCCCGCTGACAATGAGGTCCCGCCGATGCCACCTACGTGCTGGATGAGGGTCTCCACGATTTTGTAGCGGTCGGGCATGTGCGTCACCATGTCGGTCATGTTGTCCTCGGACGTCCGCACCAGCGTGGGGCCGAACACCAGGGCCAGGTTTCGGGGCTCCATCTGCAACCAGAGCTGGGGTTGGTGCCTGCCTGTGGCTGCCCCGTCGGGTGCCATCTCCCTTCCCACCCCACCGGGAGCTGTGGCTCAGCCCCAGCTGGGGGGGCTTGAGGCCGGGCAGGGGGCAGCGCTGGGTAGGGAACAGCACCTTGTTCTTCTCCGAGTGGTCCGCAATGGTCTTCAGGTGGCCCACCAGGAACTTGAGCGTCTCGTAGTAGTGACCTGGCAGGTCCCGGATCTGTGGGAGGCACAGGGTCACCCCTCCGCTCGCCCCACAGGCGGCCGGTGCCCCCGCAAGGCCCTGCCCCGTCTCCCTACCAGCTTCCGCAACGTCCTCATCCTCTCGCTGGCGTCCTCTATCCGGTTGGCCTCGATGAAGTCGTTGTACTTATCTGAAAGGGACACGGGGGTCAGGACCAGGGGGAGGGGAGCAGGGACGCCCCTTGGGGCCGGGGACCCCAGGGTGCACCGGCCAGAGGCTTGGGGTGTCCCAGAAGGACGGGACCTGGAGGGGCAGGGAAGGGCCCGGGGCCCACGGGCGCAGTGGGGAGGTGCCACGGCCGGGCTGCGGGACTCACCGTCAGTGAAGAGCGGCTCGGGCAGCTTTCGGAAGAAGGATTTCAACAGACTGCTGATGACGTTCAGGTCCTGCCACCGCTGCGGGGAGAGAAGGGGCTGCTCAGCGGGACGGCACCCGGGCCGACCCAGGCACCAGCAGGATGAAGTCCCCAGCCCAGGGCAGTCCCAGGCCACCAGCACCGAGAGGGACACCAGCCAAGGCCACCACGGCCACGAGGATGGCAGGAGAGCTGTCCCCACCCCGCACCCAGCAGGGAAAGCCCAGCACCACCGCTGCGCCGTGAGATGCAAAGAGACAAACACGGCCCCGAGCTGCCGCCCACGCCGCGGACAGCATCCACCAGGCGGCCCTGCCACCCCGGGGACGGTCACGGCACGGAGACGGGAACATGATGGGGACAGGGACTTGGAGAACCCAGGGGCACAGGGACGGGGCCGTGCGGCCCTCACCTCGTCCTGCAGGTTGATCTCGGTGGCTCCCTTGTTGAGCTGCTCCTGCAGGCTGGACACCACGGCGTTGTTCCCGGGCACGCGGTAGATGCCCATGTACTCCAGGCCACGGTCCTCCACCACCTTGCAGCAGGCTTCGACGATCAGGGGCACGTTCTGCGGGGACAGGGAGCGGTGAGGGACGCGTGGGGCTGTGTAGGGTCCCCAGGGCTGCCCCCGGCTACGCGCTGTACCTTGTTGTCTGGGGCAGGCTGGCAGTCCTCCAGCCTCACGCCAAAGGCGCGGGGGGCAGATTTCTTGTTCTTCTTCATGATGTTGATGCCCCAGGGGGCTTTCTGGGAGCTGCTCTCATCTGGGGGAGAAACAACCATGGGATTAGTTGTTAAGGGTCAGGGTGGACAAATGGCAAGAGCGTCCCTGCTGCACGGCGGGGGTGAGCATGCAGCCCCCCTCCCTGCGAGGCGCCCAGGTTTGCTGTGCCGGGGCTCCCCATGCCGCAGGGGGCACCTACCTTTCATTACGGCCGCATCCTGCCTCGGGGACCGGGGTGCGCTGGTTCCCGTCTGCTTTAGGAACTCGGCTCTGATCCCCAGCCCACGGGAGCCCTTGGGCGAGGAGTCGGGCTTGGCACCCGCCGGGCTGTGGGGAGAGCAGGATCAGGGGGGCACAGGGGACCGAGCACCATGGATGGGCCCCCACCAACCCCCCCGCGAGGCCCGGGGTCTGCCAGCCTGCCCGGAGTCCTGGGCTCACGGGGCCCTTCCTGCCCTTTGGCACTGACCCCACAGGGCAGCACCCCGTTCTGGGGGACCACAGGGCTGAGCCCCATGCCAGTGCCGGGGCAGCTCCAAGCCCTTTCAAACCCTTGCTCGGAGCTTGCCTGAATCAGGCCCTTCTTGCGCCCCAAGCAAACTCTGGGGCATGGGGGTGCTGCCCCCGCGGCGGCAGGCGCTGGTTTTGCCCAGTGCCCACCGCTCCCTGGGGTGGCTGGGGGTGGGCAGGGGGCCCCGCTCGCGCCCCGCAGCCCCGGGGTCCATACCTCACTTTCCGGTAGTCGTTTAGCTTCTTGTTGATAAGCGCTTGGCTGGCAAAACCGGGGTCCTGGGGAGGCAGAGACAAGAGGGGAAGGGGGAGCTTGAGCAGCGCGTTCTCCAGAGGCCCTGGGTAAGTCCACGCTCTCCCAGAGGCCACACGGGGCCAGGCGCAGCCCGCGCCTGCCTCCAGCGCTCCTCGCCGAGAGGCACCTCCAGCGCCTGCCAGCCCCAAGCCGGGGTGAGGGCAGGACCCGGGCCCTGGTGCCCCAAAACAACCGGTGCCCGGCAGCGCTCGCTGCCCTGCGAAGGCCCCCGGTGCTCCTCGCCATGGCACACCACATGCAAGCAGCACAGGGGCTCCAAGCCAGCCCCAGAGGCTCTAGTCCAGCCCTCCGCAGCACGTACACCTCCATCTGCCTGAACCAGACACACAAACTGCACCCTACGGTGCCCCAAGACATGAGACCTCCTCGGCAGGGTGTTCCCCGCGGGGTCCTGGCCCCAGCGGGCAGCCAGACAACTCCAGGTCCTCCAACCCAGCAGCACCTTCCCGCGCCCTCCAGACCGGGCTGTGCTGCAGCAAACCAGAAACCGCTCCGAGCTCAACGTCCCCTCCAGGGCCGGAGCTGTGCCACAATCCCGGCATCAACGCTGAGACCAACCAAGGCCATCGCGGCACCGCAAGGAGATGGTGCACACCAGCCCAGCGCCGGCACATCCAGCCCTGCGCAGCCCCTCCGGTGGAGCCTGCGGCCCCGGGAGCAGCTCTCCCTTCTCTGACCCGAGCAACCACGGCACAGACCACAAGGGCTCAGCCCTGACCCTGCACCAGCCCTGAGGACAGGCAGCGCCACCGGGACCGTGTCCGGCGCAGGCAGGGAGCTCCCCGCAGGTCTCACCCGCAGCCAGAGCGACACCAACGCGCCCCGGGGTGCTGACGCACCACGGCCGGGGCTCCAGCCAAGCCACGCGCGCTCCTCCGCTGCAGCGCTACCAAAATGCAACCAGCGGCTCTGGCACGGCCCCTGCCTGGCCGAAGCCTCCACGATGCTCCGAGAGCTGCGCCGCCTGTGCCGAGCACCTCGGCGCACCCTGCCTGGCCAAGCCAACGGAGCCGCGCTCTTCTTGGATGCCGCGGTGCCCGGCGGCCCCCGTGCACCCCTGGGAGCACGGCGTGGCGCGCAGGACGGGCGAGCCCCACGCTGGCCAGCCGAGCACGGGCTGGCCGTGGCCTGGGGAAGCAGCACAAGGCAAAGAGCCGGAGAGAGCCGAGGCGGTTAGTGCCGGGAGAGCCAGAGGCAGCCGGGAGCCCCATGTGGCTCTCACCTCGCCCTCGGCCTTGCTGTTCTCCCTGATGACTTTGATCCAGGCCAGCATGTCTTCCCGATCCTCTGCCTGAAAGAGATATTCACAGAAGTCAGCGGTCGTCAGCCGGAAGACGTGCTTCCTCTTGGTCTCGCTGTAGGAAATGTCCACCAGGCACGCTCGGATGCTGATCGGCTGCTCCTCCTCACCTGGGGCCGGGCCGCAGGTCACTGCCTCCCGCCTGTCCTTGCACAGGTACAGCGAGTGGGTGCGCAGCACGGCGAAGACGCGCTTCCACTGCCGGATGCCTCCACCGACTTTCTGCGGGGAGAAGGAGCCGGGCCCGGCCGTCAGAGCTGCCCGCGGGCCCCGTGCCGCTGGCCGGGCTGGGGGTCCCCGCGTACCTTCCCCTTTTTGGTGAGGATCTGCTTGTAGTGGAGCCAGCCCTCCTTCCTCACGTCGCTGAACGTGACGTCCGAGAGGTCGGAGGTGGAGTGCCTTTTGGAGCGGGCGTCTTCGGACGTACCGAGGCTGTCCAGAGACTGCCGGGGCGAGACGGAGCGCGGGGTCACGGGCCACAGCCAGCGTCAGCTGTGCCTGGCCCTGGCACCCCACAGGTCCGTGCCACCGGCACCCCCCAGCCCCGGCCGCCTGCACTCACCCCGTCGGTGAAGAAGCTCCTCAGCATGCGGAGGCTGGGGACCCGGCTGGGCATCCTCCTGCGGACAGAGCAGCGCCGTCAGCGGGGTCGCGTCGGGGAAGGGACGGCGCCCGCGTGGCGGCCGGGCGACAGGAGCCAGCCCTACCTGAGGATCTTCCCCTCGTCCCGAAATGTGTTCAGACCATCGTCGCATGACTTGGAGCGCTCGGTGGTGATGGCCAGGAGGTAGGAAGAGCGGCGGCCGGCCTTGATGCTGCCTGCGAGGGGGAGGAGGGCAAAGCACACGGTCACGGGGCTTTGCAGGGCTCGGGCAGGTGCCGAAGGCGTCCCAGGGGGGTGAAGGGGGCAGAGCTGCAGCCCCCAGCCACGGCGAGCCCGTCTGCCCCTACCAGCCCAGCTCCAGGTCCGGGGGCTGTCCCCGTCCTGCCCCCACTTACTGCAGTCCTGCGAGTAGTGCCGGCTCAGGGCGAAGGCGAAGGTGGGCGAGGAGGGGCTGGTGGCAACGGCGGGCGCAGAGTTCATGGCACTGGAGACAACGGAGGAGGCAGGGACATGCTTGGCCTTCAGGTCGATGCTGGGGCTCGTGGGCTCGTCTGCGGGAGAGGGGTGGGAGGTTGCAGGAGGGCTTAGGGCAAGATGGGACAGGAAAGCCTGCGCTGGGAGCCCCCAGTCCCTCTGGCAGGTGGCGGGTCTGCACCCCCAAAAAAGCCAGAAGCCCCCCACTGCACCCAGACTCCTGCACAGAGCATCCCTGACCCCCTCTGCACCCTGCCCGCTGCGTCCAGCCCCAGCCCTGGGGACCCCACTTTGGGACCAAGCCCCCCACGGTGCCCTCCTCGCCTCGGGGCCCTCACTGAACTGCCCATCCCGGGGCAGGGCCAACGCAGGCGAGCTGCCGGACTCACCGATGAAGGGGATGGATGCCAGAGAGTCCTCGGGGGCCGCCAAGGGGGCCACGCGCCGGCCCGACCGCTCAGCCACCGGCCTCTCCCCTCTGCTGCTGGCGGCTGGCGGGTCGCAAATGTCCGTCTCCTTCACCCCATCGGGGAACACAAAGTTCATCTGCCGCAGGGGGGGCGGCATCTTGCGGCCCGTGGGTGGCTTCTGGCGCAGGACCACCTCCTCCCTCCGGTCCTCGTGCTGCTCGGGCACCCGGCTGCTCTCCAGCCGCTGCTCCTGGGGGGCTTCGGGGGCCAGCGGGGGGCCGGGGTGAGTGGGGCCGGCGGGCAGGGGGGCAACGGGGGCCGCCCTCTCCGGGAATGGGGCTGCCGTGGCGGCCGGCCGCTGCGTGATGCTGAAGGTTGGGAGGCCACCAAAGGCTGGGTCGCGGAAGGAGAGGGCGTGCAGCAGCCCGGTGCGGCGCTGGAAGGAGGGGCTGTAGCTCCGGTAGCCGATGTAGCCCGAATCGTCCACGCTCTGCAGGTTGGGCTGCGACGGGTGCTTCTGCACGGGGGCTGCCGGCTCCCGCGAGGCGGAGGAGGAGGAGGAGGGGGGCGCGAAGGAGCTGTGCGTGCCGGGCGGCCCCGTGGCCGTGGCCCGGCAGAGCCTCTCGGGCGGCCACGCGGAGCGGTCGAGGCGAGGGGAGAGCAGGGCGCCGGGCTCCAGCGCCTCCATGGAGCGCCCGCAGCGGCCCAGGCTGTGGTCGGAGCGGGCTCGGTGCGCCCAGCCCTCGCGGGCGGGCTGCAGCAGGGTGTCGTGCGAGGCGCTGTGGGGCCAGCCCCGGGGGGCCGCCGAGCCCCCCAGCCGGTCCTGGGACACGCTGCGGTAGCGGGGCGGCATGGCGTATCGGCGCTCCTCCGAGCTGCTGCGCCGCGGCTCCTGGCTGCAGAACCAGCGGGACAGAGCCTGCTGGCACTCCTGCCGCCCCGGCACCCGCGGGCCCCCGCCACCCTCCTTGAAGCCGCAGTGAGTCCGGTGCTCCGCGAGGTGCTTGGGACCCCCGCCGTAGCAGGAGGGGGCGGCGGGCGGGACCCCGTAGCGCTCGGGCAGAGAGGATGCGCTGGAGCTGGGGCAGCCGCTCCGGGAGAAGGAGCCGGGGCGCCCGTGGGGCACGGCGGGGCGCTGCGGGGGGCCCCCGGGCTGCGGCTCCTCAGGGCGGTGCGCGGGGCTGCCACCCCCCTCGCTGCGGGTGCCGGCGAGCGTGGCCGTGCTGAGCGGGGACGAGGGCCCAGCGGGGCGGTGGGCACGGGGGTCCGGAGGCTGGCCTAGGGGGGGCTCAGCGCCCCGCGCCTGGAAGGGGTACGTCTTGCGTGGGTAGCAGATGGGAGGGGGCTCGGGGATGCTCTGCGCCCCTCCAGAGTACGGCTCGTTGCCCTTCAGGTAGGCATCCTGCGAGTACGCCTGCGGGAGGACAGGGGGGTTAGGGTGGGGGGACCGCAGCCACAAACCCCGCTCCCAGCCCTGGGCAGGACCCCGCAGGGCCGCTCTCTCCTCGTTACCATCAGTTCGAGCCGGGCAGGGCCGGCTGCAGCCCCCCGGTCCTGCTCTCCCACGGGGCCCCCCCCCCACGCCGAGCAGTGCCGCCGCCAGCCCCTTCCGCTGTCCCCGCCGCCACGCAGCGCCCGGCCGCCCCCCCCTTCCTGCTTCCCAAAATACCCCAGGACGCACGGGCTGGCCCGTCCCCGAGCCCTGGCTTTCCCTTCTCACTTTTCACAGGCGCCTCTGACTCCACACCCTGGGAAACCTCAGGGCCCGGGGAAGGCTCAGATGTGAGAGCTCCCCCCTTGCCAGGGCTGCAAGATCCCCCCCCCATCCCTCTGGGGACCGTGCCACTGCTCGAGGACACCAGCGAGGACACCAGCAGCAGGTTCCGGCGCTTGCAGACCCCAGGAGAGGTGCCCACCAACCTCCCCCATGCCCCTGGGCTTCAGCCACCCCCTGAGGTTAAACCGGACCCTAAAACCCAGAGCATCCAGCCCTGCAGCTCTGCCTGAGGATGACCCCCAAAAAACAGGGGGGCACATTCCCCAGCCCTCCTGCTCCCGAGCCCCCCAGGACCATTTCTGCATCCGCTGAGCCTCACAGGGGTCCTGTCCTCAAGCATCCCCCAGTTTGATCAGGGGCACTTGGTCCCCCCCCAAAAAAAAAAACACAGGCTGGGCACATGCAGGGAGAGCAGCCCCGGCCTGGCTGCACATTTCCTCCCTTCCTGGCTCTCCCCGCGGAGCTGCTCGGGGTTCTGCCGGCTGCCGCGGGGCGTGGAGGACAGCCGCCCCCCCAGCCGCACACCGCAGGAATGCCGGCACACCCCAGGAAGGCCACGCCAGGGAACCTGAGCCCTGGAAACCAAAGCGGCCCCTGGCACCCGCCCGGCAAACAGCGAGGCCAGGAGGAATTTCACCGCCCGGCTCCGGGATCTGCACCCGATTCAGCACCAGTCCCACCGGGACCCTGAGCCAGGGGGGCCGCCGGGGGCAAAGGGCTCGGCCAAGCAGGGGGACTCACCAGCTGCAGGATGTCCTCGTCCTTGGGCATGATGGAGAGCTCCAGCACATCGGCACTGAGGAGAGAGGGGGCGAGGGGTCAGGACGGGCAGGGCCGCAGGCCGCCTGCCCCCGGGGAAGAGACCGCGCGCACGGCCGGGTCCCTGCGGCGCCTTCGCCTGCCCCAGCCTTGCCGATGGGGCTCGTCCTGCCAGCACCTCGCACCAAGGCCCAGCCATGCTGAGCATCCCCGTCCCGTGAGGGGACAAATGTCCCCGTCCCCACGAGAGAGACGCCGCTCACGGCAACGCGCTGCCGGTCCCCATTCCCCCTCACCGAGTGAGCCACGGCTCTGCCAGCCCCAGGGACACCCAGGGACAGTGCCTGCTGCGACATGTCCCCTCCACGTCACCTCCCGGGCTCTGCCCAGCCCCGTGCTCCTCCCAGCCCCGTGCCAGCCTCCTGGGAAGGGGACTCACCTGTTCTGGATCAGGGCAATGACCTGCGAGTAGGTTTTCCCAATGATGCTCTCCCTGTTCACCTTGACCAGCCGGTCCCCTGCAGATGGGGGGAAGAGATTGTCACCCCGAGGGTGTGGGAGGGGGGGACACCTGGCTGTCCCCTCACAGCAGGACTGGACACGTCCGGGGCTTTGGTCAGGAGCAGAACCTTGTCCCGAGTGACAAGGGGAGCCGTGGGGACCCCAGCACTGCTCAGGGCATCTCCACCCAGGGATGACAAACAGGGAGTAGCGAGAAAGGGGGAAAGAGGGAATGCAAGAAAAGGACCAAAACGAGCCCCCAAAGCCCTGGCAGCCGAGGCAGAGCTTTGTGCCCATCCCACCAGCAGCTCTGAGCCTCCCTGGCTCTGCCACCCAGCCGCCCCCGCGGCGTGCCCCGCTCACCGGTGCGCAGCCCGGCCTGGTGCGCCGGCCCGTCCTCCCGCACGTTCTTCACGAAGATGGTGTCCATGGGCTCCAGGCGGCTCCGGGGGGGACCTGCTCCCAGGGGACAGGGGGTGAGGGAGCCATCGGCACGGCCAGGTCCAGCCCCCCGCCAGGAGCAAGGCAGGCAGCACACACACACCTGCGCACCCCCCCTGCCCCGCCAGGCTTTTGCATGCTCGGCCCCTCGCCGTCCCTCCTCTGCCTCGCTGAGCCCGGGTGCCACAGCACCACGTGCGCTCGGGACCTGAGAAACACAGGTCCTGCGTGGGGGAGACCCCTCTGCGGGGGTTCTGAGCTCCCCTTGCCCCCAGAGCAGCCACAACTCCTCCTCGGCACCCCTGCGGCTGCGGTGCTTTGCAGGAGACGTCCCCCGCTGCGAGCACCCGGCGGGCGGGTGGTGGGCAGATGGCTCGGGCTGCTGCTGGCAGGGCAAGGGCGGTGGGGACACGGTGCTGATGCGGGATGCTGAATTCCCCGGGGACCGCCCGCAGCGAGGCCGGTGTCCCCCCCGGTCCCCACGGGCACCCAGCGCTGGGTCTCAGCACCCCAGCCCGCCCGGCCCCACGGTGCCTCGTCAGCCCACCAGCGCGTCGATGCGTTCTGACGCCTTCACATTCTCTCCCATCACCGTCAGCCTCCAGGGGAGAGAGGCCACGTCCCTGTCCCCAGACACCCGAACTCAGCCAAGCCGTGCACCACGGGGGCGGGTGCTGACCCATGCCCAGCTCCCCAGCTTTGGGGACAGCCCCTGCGGCACAGCGAACCCCCCAAGGGGGCACCGAGCCCACCTGCCTCCCCGCGTGTCCCCAGGCTGCCACTGTGCTGCTTCTCTGCCTGCCTACATCTGGGGCTGGGCAACTCACACCACGGCCACCGGCCAGCGGAGATGGCTGTCCATGACCCGGCCAAAGCCCCCACCCTGACCCACAGGAGCCCTCTGACAGCCACAGCCCCCGCGCAGCGCCGGCGCTTACCTGCTCGGTTCCCATTCTCCTCCTCCTGCCAAGAGAAGAGAAAAACACTCATTTGGTGGCTGGGCCAGGACGGGCGCTGCTGGGGGACCCGGAGGGGACAGGATGGGGCGGAGGGGTTGGACTCCCCCAGCCAGGACAACTTGGCTGCACCCCACAAAGCGCCTCGCGGACCCGCGCGTCCGTCTGCCCCTCTGCCCTCTGCCGCCCCAGGCTGCGTGGCCAGGGTAAAATTAACTCCTGACACCGGATCCTGCAGGGCCGTCAGCGCAGCCCGGCGGCAGCCGGGAGCAGGATCTGGCCCGGGGGCACCAAGCGGCTGGGGAAGGGGCTGGTTTTGGGGCAGAGAGCGTGAATTTGCCATGCCTGCATGGGCAGTGGGGCTCGCCCTTGTCTGGGGCCCCTGAGCCTCCCTGGGGAGAGAATGAGCCACCAAGCCCCCAGCCCCGCCGTGGAGCCAGCTGCCCCCTGGGCTGCTCAGCCCCACGAGCAGGTCCTGAGGATGGAGCCAGGTGCCTGGACGGGGATTTCTCACCCTGCAAGTGCCTGATCCTGCCATCCCCAGAGCAAAGCACTGGCTCGGCTCCAGGCAAGAGGCTTTGCCAGCACCATCTCCTTCCCAGGCCCAAGCTGGTGCAGGGCAGCGGGGCACAGCCCCAGCGTGCCCAGTACGGGCAGGGCCCTCTGGGGTACCGGGAAGGGCCAAGTCCCTACTGCAGTGTGAGGAGGGGATGCTCCTGGTGAGGAGGAGGGGGCTGGAGGGACCTCAGCCCATTGCGCAGAGGGAAGGAAACGCCGTGTCCCACAGCCCCAGCACACACCCAGCACGTGGGACACCATCGCACCGCTGCCTGTGCGCCGAGCAGCTGCCACGGTGCCACTGCAGGACCGCGGGGCTGCCGGGGGACCCTCGGGGGACCCTGGAGGCACAGACTCGCCCCAGCGCCCAGCCCGGCCCCCAGGCAGCCCCGCTCCCCGGAAAGGCGCTGACGTGGACGCGGCGGTGCTGGAGCGTGAGGAATGCGGAGCTGCCGACCCCCTCCCTGCTGAGTCAGCGCCACCGAAACTCAGCCCCCAGACCTGGCCGCCCGCCGGCACCCATGGGTGCTGAGCCAGCCGCGCCCTGTGCTGCCAGCTCGGAAGTGCCGGGTTTGGCTCAGACGGGTGCCGGGAGCGATTCCCAGCTCCTTCCCAACAGCATCCACCCCCGGCGGCTCTCCGCAGGTCCCTTCCCGGCCCTGCCATGCCGATGCCATGCTGGGCAGCACCGCGCACTCCATCCCGGGGTGGCTCAGCCCCGGCGCCCAGCGCTGAGGGGCAGGATCTGCCCTTAGCTCCCGGAGGGTGCCCTCGACTCGTGCAGGTCCAAGGAGGGGCAGCAGCGCCGCGGGCTCGCAGCGGGGTTGGGCCGTGCCCACGACTTCCCTTGGCAGCGCCGCGCTGCCGGAGGCGGCTCAGGTCCACGCTTCTGGCACGGGCAGGGAAGGGCAGGCACAAAGGGCTGGGGGGAGCAGAAGCGGGAGCCGGGGAAAAAAAGCTGCCACCAAGGAGGCTGCACCTGGGGACACCGGGACCCGGCTTTGGCAGCAGGACCGCGGGCGGCTCGTTTCTCCCCGTGATTCACTTCCCGCAGCATTTCCCTGTCTGCTGGCAGCGGGCAGCGAGCACTGGGCCGTGCAGCTGCCAGACGCGTCCCCTTTGTGTGCACGAGGCCGAGAGGGGACGTCGCACCCCAGGAGACTCGGAGCTGCCATGGCAGGGGAGCTGGCTGGTCACCTTCACGTGCCGAGGGCACGGTTCACGCTGGAAGCTGCCGGGGGGGGGTTGTGGGGTCCCCTCGCTTCCACCCCAGAGGAACAATGTGCTGCTGGTGGGTGCTGCTGGGTGGGGATGAGCAAAGCCCCCGAAGGCACAGGGTTGCCCAGTGCCCAGCCCCAAAATCCAGGAGGGGGGGGCAGGCCCTGCCAGCAAGGCAGAGGAAGCAGGAGGGATTTGGGCTGGTTTGGTGGGGGTGGCCCTGATCAGAGGGGGGTCCCCAGCTGAACGCCTCCTGCTCACCCCTCTGGGCACAGGCAGCGAGGTGAGGTCCCCACCCCTGCCCTCACAGCACGGGGGGGACCAAAGGACCGGGCCAAATCCAGACTTGCAAGTCAGGAGCAGCTTCCTCTGGGAGCTCGGAGGAGCAAGACAGGCGGAGCCCGGGGGGCTTCCCAAAAGCCAACGGCTCGCAGGGTGCAGGGGCTGAGAAATCCTCGGGCTGCTCGCCCCAGCGGTGCAGCAGCAGGGCTGCAGGTGAGCCGGGAAGCTGCTGCCTGGCTCCCGGGGCAGATCCAGCCCAGCGCCTGCAGCTGACAGGCAGCACGGTGCGACACCCTGGGCTTGCCGCCCGCCGGGGGCTGGCACGCTGCCCTCGCCTCGCTTCTGCCGGTCCCAGCGCCCGCGGGAGCACCAGGTCCTGCTGAAGGGCTGCACCTCTGCGGGGCTGCTCCAGCACCCTCTGAAAAGCCAGCTCCTGGGCTCCAAGGTGGCCCCGTGCGGTTTCCTTTGGCTTGAGCCCCGTCCCGCTGCGACTCCCCCGCTCCATGCCCGCGGGGTCCGGGGCAGGACGGCGTGCCGGGGGCTCAGCGGCGCCTTTTCCTGCTGTTCCCGGGGCTGTCTGAGCCTTGGGGCTGCTGCTTGGTGCTGAGGCATCGTCTCCGTTCCCACAGACAGCCGTGTCCCCAGCCGGGAAGGCTCCGGGACGTCCCTGGAGGCGCTGCCCCACTCGCTGCTTGCCCAGAACGCGGCTCCCAGCAGCTCCACGGCTCCCCTGTCTCAGGGCCACCCGTGGGTGGGGGCACCCAGACAAGGCAGGATGGCCTGCTCCATGGCTCCCCGACCCCCCCCCCGCCATGCCCCCAGGTAACACACAAGCATCCTGCACCAGCCGGCGCTCCCCCAGCCCCTCTGAGCCCCCACGTCCCCCTCTCCAGCGGACCCTGGCCCGGGGTCCCCCCAGCCCCAGCCCCAGCCCTACCTTGGCCGGGGAGTGCACCGCCGACTCGGGGGGGTAGACGATGAAGTGGCGGAGGGTGAAGCCGAACCCCCCCTGCGTGCTCTTCCGCAGCACCACCGTCTTCGGGCCCCCCCAGGGGAAGGGCCCCTCCGGGGGCGCGTTGTCATTCGGGGACGCCCCATCTCTGCGGCCCGGCGTTGGCTGTGGGGACAAGGGGAGGGATGTCACACGCAGCAGGGTGGGTGCAGGCAGCCAGCAGCAGCTCAGCACCACGGCCCTCAGCCCTGGGGTCTGCCGAAAAGCCCCCTGGCTCCCAGGAGATCCCCCCCCAACCTCCAGCCCTGCTGCAGCAAACGACAGCTCCCAGAGGCCACCCCAAAGGCACCCCCAGAGCCTCCTTGCGAGGGATGGTTTGGAAGAAGGCACATGGGAAGGGAAAAAAAAGGCAGGGGGGGGACCTGGAACGAGCCGTGCCCTGGGTCTGGATGGGACCCAGGACAGAGCAGACAGAGGAGAAGCTGCAGAAGGGGGGCAGCCGGGGGGGGTGCATGGCCGGGGGAGCCGGAGCTGAGGGGACAAAAGGTCCCCTTCCGATTACTGGTGACAACCAGGAGCGCCCTGGGGCAAGCCGGAAAGAGGCCTCCCGGGAGGCGGCGGGCACGGGGCCGCGGCCGAGGAAGGGCTGGGAGCTGGCAGGGCTGGGGCACTGGCAGGGGACGCTTCCTGGAGCCAACCCCAGCTCGGGGCCAGCGCCGCCGCGCTGCCTCCCCGCACGGGCATGAGCTGCCGGAGCAAGGCGGCGATGCGCGGTGCCGGGAGGTGCTCTCCGCGGGGCTTTCTGCTGTGAAGCTTTGTCCGGGAGCTCCTTCGTGGCAGAAAAATGGCCCCGTGCTGCCCCTGCACCATGCGAGCGCCTGCAACGCAAATCCCCCAGCCTCGAAACGGGGACTGCAGGGACACGGAGCCCGGCCACGCGTCCTTCCTCGAGTCCCCCCCCCCCCTCAGGCGCGTCCTGCCACCTCCATGCCCAGCCAGGCGCACGAAGCGGGGAGTGTTTGATCAGGCTGTTCCTGCGAGATAACCCCCCGGCACCCCGCCGCTGGGGAAGGAGCTGCTGCCAGATAAAGCCAAGGCACCCGCACGCCAGGAGCAGCAGAAGGGCCCCAGAGGGACCAGGAGGTCAGAAACCCCAGGCTGGCAGAGGGGACATCGCTGCGCACCTGGCTGAGCACCGCACGCCTGCAGCCCACCTCTGCAGCGGGGGCTCCTCCAGCAGAGCCCCCGGGGCCAGATCCTTCCCCGCTGGCAGCTCCGCTCACGGCGGCAGTGCCCAGGCCCCAGCAGCCACCGGATTCTCCCCCAGGGGTGTTAAAATTCAGATGACATCTCCCCCCAGAGGGAGGGCAGCAGCGGCCGCCGGGGTGATGAATGAGGGAGAGACGAGGCAAAAGCCAGGCGGGGAGGGGAAGAGGGGCGCACAAAGGGACGCGGCACAAAAAGCCTTTGTCTGTGCCTGTGCTGAGCCGGCCCTTTTGCTGCTGACCGGCTCAGCAGGGCTCCCTGCACCCCCTGTGCCTTCTGTCCCGTGCACTCCTGGCTGTGGCACCCGTCCAGGCTGGGGGGCTGGGGGGGTCCCATCCCTCCAGGGGCAGCGGAGGGCACAGCTACGGCACCGCAGGGCCCCAGCCAAGGGCTCCCGCGTGGCATCTCCCCTCTACTGGCCCCCGCACCGCCGTAGCAAGCCCCCCGGCAGCTCCATCTGGGGGCAGCAACTTGCATGGAGAGGCACGGGGAAGCTCAGAGGCTTCGCCTCCTCTGGCAGCAGCAGGGAGATGAGGGCGGCTCTGAGCACTTGCAGACCCCGCGGATACCCCAGGAGGTAGAGAGCTGCGATGCTCCAAACCCTGGCACCGGGGAGCCAGAAAACCCCAGCGCTGGAGTGGGGCAAAGCAACGGCCCCAGCCCTACGTGCCCCCAGGACCCCAAGTCCTCCCTGCGCCGTGGGGACCCAAAGCACGACAGCAACGGGCGCCCCAGGCTCCCGCAGGGACCCCAGGCCCCGCACATCGCCTGTCCCCATCTGCGCCCTCCATTGTGTCGGCCGCCGGCTCGCCGGATTATTTTTAAGCTGACAGCTGAATGTGCCCTGCTGATTTTAACCAGCACAGACAAGCCCTGGAGAGGGCAGGAGCGGTGCAGACACCAGCGGCGGCACCGACCCGCGGGGATGGGGACGTGTCCCTGTGTCACGGGCATGTCGGAGCCGTGGCCATGGCTGCAGTGTGCCCGTGACACAGGGACACGTCCCCAGGTCCGGGCTGCCCATTACCAAGCACTTAGCGCCAGCACCAGCTGCCCAACAGGCCCCGGGGACCCCCCCCCGCACCTCTCCCCCCTCCCCAACCGGGTGGGCCCCCCCCGTAGCATCCTGGGCACTGCCAGCCGCTGGCACCGGGAGGGGACACGGGGCAGACAGAGGGGTTTCTTCCCGCAGCTGTGGATGCTCAAGCAGGTCCCAGCCCCCCCTGCAAACCCACCACGGAAAGCGCTGGGGACCCAAGGCAAGAAGGCGCTGCGGCCGGTGCCCAGAGGGGACCCCAGCGCGGTGCCCATCACCCAGGGCTGAACCCAGCTTGCAGAGGAGCTGGAGGAGATCCTCGCATTGCCAACAACCCTCCCCAGCTGTCCTGACCTCGAGGAGGGGCTGCGCACGGACCCAGCACCCTGACCCTGCTGCCAAGGACAGGGGGAGGCCGGGCGGGAGCACACTGTGTTCCCTTCGCCCTGATTCCCCGTAGCCCGCCGTAGGACTCGTACAGCCCCTCGGGTCCTGCTCGGGGGGTGCCTCCCCCTCAGTCCCCAGCTCCGCTTTGTCCCCCTTGTCCCTTCCCGGCCCGGTGCGGGAAGTCACCCACTGCAAAGACCCAGACGAGACCCCGCAAAGACCCCTGTGAGGAGACAGGCACAGCAAACCATCCCGCAGCCGTCTCAGCTCTCTGGGCCTCAGTTTTCCTCTTCACCCACCCTATCTCGGAGCTTCCCAGGCCACAAAGCCCCAGCCGTGTGCTCAGACAACCCCCAGGCAGCCCAGGACCCCGCGGGTGCCTGCAGCTCTCCTGAGGGACAGCAAAGCCCCAGCGAGGGGCTGACACCCGAATTGTCATCCCAGCCATTTGTCCCCGGCGTCCTGTCCCCTCTCCCTGTGGGGAGCCAGCGATCTCCTGCTTTTGGGCTTTATTTTAACAGCAGCCCCAGGTTTCTGACACGCTCTGACCAGCCGCATCCTGCTCATTAGCCCGGCTCCCCAAAACCTCCAGCCCTGCACGGGGAGGGGGGGTCCTGCCCCCACACTCAGGCACTGCTTTTAACTTCTCACAAGCCGCCCTTGAGCCCCACTGAGCCTCCCCTGCCCCATGCCAGCAGCCGGACACGGCCCCGGGGCTAAACCCCGGCGCTAAACCCCACAAAGCCATCCCAGCGCTGCTGTCGCAGGGCCGTGCGCCGGGGCTCGTCCCAACCATCGGCCGTGGAGCCGGGCACCGGGCACGCTGCCCGCCCTGACGTGGTGCCGGCCGGCACCTCCCGGGGACAGGCGGCCCCGGCGCCCGCACGCTCCCTCGCCACCAGCGCTGGGTCCTCGTGCCACATCGTGCCCCCCGTAGGTAGGTAGCCCCCACTGGTGTTCAGCCCCTGCAGAACAAAGGAGCTTTCTCCCCACATCCCCCGCAACCCTCGGGGTGGGCAGGATGCGTCCCCCTCCCAGGCACAGCGAGCAGGACAGAAGGAGCAAAGCCCCCACGCACAGCCCAGCCTCGGAGCCCCCCCAGCGGGGCACAAGCCCGGCCCCCCAGCCCCAGCTCCCTGAGCCCCCAGCCCCAGCAGGGGACAGGGATCACAGCCCCAGGCCACCCCAGCACCCTGCAGCCCCCCACCTCCTTCCCCCCGAGCCAAGCAGCGACTCCCACGCGCGGTTCTCACCCTGCGGCCCTTGGCGGTGCGAGGGGGCGCGCAAGGGGGCCGGGGGCCCGGGGGCCAGCGGGGCTCGGGGGCGGCGGCGTGCCGGCGCAGGCTGCTCAGCCAGATGCAGCGGGGCTCGGGCGAGCTGCAGTCCACGCCGACAGCGCGCTCGCACCGCCAGCCCTTGCCGGCCCGCTCCACGCTCCACAGCGCCTTGCTCACCACCGCCACGGGGCTGGGGGCCGGCGGGGGGCCCCGCAGAGCCCGCCGGGACCCCCGCTCCCCCCTTCCTGAGCTCTCTTCCACCATTCGGCTGCGGGACGGGCACGAGCTGCGGGCGGCGAGGCGAAGCAGAGCGGGCTCTCAGCTGCTGGAGCAGCGGGTGGCCGGCGGAGCCACGGCTCCCCTCCTCGCCACCGGCCCCGGCGGAGGGATGGCGGGGACCGGCCGCGTCCTGGAGGCTCTCATGGCGTGCTGGTGGCTCTCACGGCGTGCTGGAGGCTCTCCCCCGCCAGCAGCACGGCCCCCACCGTGCACGGTGGAGGACGGGGGGGGGACGGGCGGGGGGAGGCAGGCGGCCGCACGCCCCAGCCCCGCTGCAGAGCTCTGGCTCCAGCTGCTCGCAGCGCTCAGCGTTCCCAGCCCCGCCACCTCCCCCCTCCCAGCCTGAAGTTTTGCTTCACACACACTTTCCCTTTTTCCTTTTTTTTTTTTGTTGTTTTGTTTTTTAGCCGCCCCCTTCTTCCTCCATCACCCCGGGCAGCATCCGACCCTCCCCGCTTCCTCCTCTCCCTCCTCCCAGCCCCTTCCTTCCTTCCTCCGCTCGCCCGCCGCGGGGCACCGGGCGATGCCGGGACGGGGCTGACAGCGGCCGGCACGCCCCTGCGAGGGGCTCTGCAATGGGGAGCCCAGGGGAAGAAGCCGGGGGTCCCAAAGCCCCCCCCCCAACCCCTCTCTGAGCGCAGGGCCCAGCAGAGCCCCCGCAGCAGGGACATGTCCCAGCCCCACGCTCTGCTCCTGCAGCCCCCAGGGACAGCTACAGCCCCCCGGTGGCTGTGGCAAAGGGAGGGTTCTCCAAGGATGTTTCCCAGCAGGAGCCCAACCAGAGCCCCCCCAGCCCCTCCACTGCCCCCAGCACCCCGGCACCAGGGCAGCCGGTCCCTGTGCCCCCCAGGCAGCCACAGGCCAGCAGCCCCCGAGGATTTAATCCCCAGCTCCGAGCCCCCGGACAGCCAGGCACAGACCTCAAACCGCACTCAGCCCTGGGTATCCCGGGGGGCTCCCACAGCTGTGGGTGAATGATGAATCCCCCTTCCCCCGCTGCGCATCCCCCAGAGCCATCCACACCGCAGCACCCAAAGAGGGAAGAGCAAAGACAACGGCGGCACCCGGGGGAGCCCAGGCTGGTCCATGGGGTGCAGAGGAGGAGGAGGAAGGATGGGGAGGAAGGAGCGGGAGCACCCAGGGACAGGGACCTGGAGCTCGGCATCCCTGCAGGGGCCCTGGGCACATCTCGGGGGGCAGCCGCCGCGGCCCCAGCTGGGACAGCCCCGCACGAGGGCTCCGTGCTGCATTCCTGCCGCGCTGGAGGCCGGGGGGAGGCACGTGCGGCCGCGCCGGGGAAATGCCGGGCATTGCTGGGATTGCAGCCCCAGGCCACGGCCCCCTCCTCTCCTCGGCCCCCCTGCACCACGACCACGGTGGGACCAACCTGCCGGTCCCGGTGCCACGTGCCCGCTTCCCATGGCCACCAGCCCAGCTGGCTCCGGACACCCCTGAGGGGACGGTGCCCAGGGCACAATGCCACACGGACCCCCACGCGCCATCGGCACCACGGCGTTCGGCACACCCCCAGCGCCTGCTGGGCCAAGGCACCACAACCTTGTCCCAGAACAGCCCCAGTGGGTGCCCCAAGCCCCTCCAGGGGCTGCTCAGCCGTGTCCCCCAGAGACCCGACCGCACGCCCCCAGCACACCCCCGGGCACCATCCCGGTGCCTCTGCGCCAGCACCCCGGGGAGAGAACGGGATGAGGAGACGTGGGACACGAAGCCATCACTGTCTTTCCTCCCCTGGCCCCTGGGCACCGCCGGGGCCACCCCCACGTCACCCGGCGCGTGTGCCAGGGGTGTCCCATGGGAGCCGCCCCGGGGGGGCTGCCCCGGCCCCCGCCTGCAGCCCGGGGACAGGCAGCCCGCCGATCTGCCCGGCCTGCCCCGACAGGCAGAGCCGCCGAGCCGGAGGAGCGAGCCGGGGCTGAGGCAGCTGTCGGTGCCAAGCAGCGGCCGGGGGGGGGGGGGAGGCGCTTTGCTTCCCTGCTGCCTGCTGAAACCACGCAAAAAGGGGGAAAATTGCAGCCTGGGGCTGGGGGCTGGCCCCAGCCGGAGCTGCGTGGTCCCTGGGCAGCCACGGCGCTGTGCGACCCCGCACGCTGGGGGCCCGGTGGGGAGCGCAGGCTGAGCCCCCACCCAGCACCGCTCCCTGGCACCCATGCGTGGCCCCGTTTGGCCACGCAGCCCTTGATGCTCAGCACCAACGCAGAACAGGGACATTCTGCGGCCTCTGCACGCTCCCGGTGTCTGCACCTTAAAGCGCAACGAGGCCAAAGCGGGGGCCAATCCCCCCCCATTGCACATCGGCACCTGGAGCTGTGCTGGCAGCCCCGGGGACAGCACGGAGAGCGGGTCTGATCCTGCCACCTCTGCTCACGCCTTCCCCGGCAGCACCGAGCACGCAGGCGGGCGCTGACCCCACGGCGTGCCGCTGGGGGCCAGGGGGGCCGCTCCCCCCGGGGCGCGCTGGGCTGAGCCGAGGTCGGGCCCCCCCAGTATTGTTCCCGCAGTCCAAACTGGGAAAGGTCAGGCGGCGTTCGCGGGGGCAGATTCCACCCCGAGGAATGCGAGCACGCCTGGACACCTTCCAAAATACTTGTGTTTTGCACAGGAGTGTCCTAAATAGACAGCCAAACGGGAGCAAGGGGGAACGCGGCGCGCTCCCGGCATGCACCGCCGCCGCCGGCACGCCGGGGCAGGCAGCGGGCGAGCGCCCACGCGTGCGCACCCACGCCGCCAGCGGCCAGCAGGGCCCTCTGCCGGCATCGCTCCCTGCCTGCTCCGCGCCACCCGGGACCCTGCAGCGGCGCCGCCCGGGTTTGCCCGCGCTGCCCTCCGCTCCCTCCCGCAGCCTCGGATCCGATGGGAAGCGCCCGACGCCGCTCCTGCAGGGCCGAGCAGGGAGCACGGGCGAGCTGCTGCGAAGCTGAGGCACACGGGAGCCCAGAGGAGCCCCGCTGATGTCCCAGCGGTGTCCCAGCTCGGGGGGGCACCGCAGCCCCACGCTGACCCCCCCCCCCATCCCAGCTGTGGCCCTGGGTCCCTGCCAGCGAAAGCATCACCAGCCCTTGGCAGGCTGCGAGGATAACGTCACGCCGGGGCAAGAACAGAGGACAGAGGGACCAGAGGGACCGGGGGGACGGGCAGCTGCCGGCCCTGCCGCCACCACCGTGCGCGGGGCCCTGCTGAGCCCCCTCCTCCGGCACCGGCAGAGGTTTCCCCAGCCCGGAGCCTGCACAGCGCAGGAGCACAGGGGGCCGGGGGGGGGAGAGGGCAAACACTAATCCCTCCTGAACAGCAAGCTGAGATTAGGGTCAGAAAAATGAGGTTTTAATAGGATTTTCAGGGAAGAGAAAGCTGTGTTGAGGCAATAGCTGATTTTTAGCCCTTACATGGCAGGGCTTCCCTGTTCCCACCTGCAGCGGGACCCAGGGAGGGGGACCCAGGTCCCACCCGTGCACCTTCAGCCCAGGCCAGCCCCACGGTGCTGCAGGCACCCCGGAGCTACTCCAGTGGGGACGGCGGCGGGTCCTGGCCCAGGGATGTGCCGGCAGAGGGACGGGGGGTGGGCAGGTGGTGGTGGCGGTGTGACCCCCCAGGTGACAGCGCCTGGGAACAGCCAGCCCACAGGCCCGGCCGTGCCCCAGCCTCCCGGATTAACGCCCCGCAGGAGAAAGCATTTTAATTCTCTTTAACCCAAACGGGGGCTGAGGAGCTTTGCAGCTCAGCGGGGATTTGGGGGCGTGCTGGTTTGTTTGCACACAGCCAGCGTGTGCCCCCGCCCCTGGGACACCCCTTCCCCGAAGCCCCCCAGGAGCAGGAGCCAGAACCACGTGGGTGACAGTGACACCCCCGGCGGGGACGCACCGGGATGGTCCTGGGCAGGACAGGAGCCGCGGGGACGGGCAGGGTCACGCGCGGGTTTGCTCTGACCATCCAAGCAGTCGCTCGTGACAGCCTCCTCTTCTCCTGCTGCCTTCACAAGCACTCAGTTGGCAGCGGCACCCGAACACCCCCCGAGGGACTGAGCATCGCCACGCCGAGGCGCACGGAGCAGCTCTCGCAGGGGAACCAGGGGCGGCCACCACGAGCCATGGTGGAGCACAGGGCTGGGGCTCCCAGCCCTCGGCCCAGCTCACACTGCAGATGGCACAAACGGGGCCGCGGGAGGTGCTGGGCTCAGGGCACCCAACCCTTGCCCGAGGCGCTCGGCGCTGCCAAGGGCACGGCTCGAACCACGGCACCGCCCGGGGTACCAGCACGACACCAAGGACAGGGCCGGGCTCCAATGGGGGGCAGAGACCCGTCAGCATCAGCGGCTGCAGCCCCCCCGGGGACAGATCCCCTCCCGACACCGGGACCCCCCACCCGCATCCCCCTCCCTCCGAAGCAGCCGGGCAGGGGTGGTGCTGCCCAGGGGATGCCAAGCGCCGAAGCCAAACCGGGCAGCAGAGCCGCTCGAGGAGCAGCCACCGGGATGCCTGCCGTCCCTCCCTCTCCAGCCTGGGTGTTAACGCGGGGAAGGAAATCGCCTGGTTCCTTCCCAACACAAACTTTTATCTTGACAGCGTCTCCTTCGCAGCCCCGCCGCCAGCCCGCGCCGGGTGCCGCCTGGCTCCCCTCCCTCCCGCCCAGCACCACCATGCTCAGCTCCCTGCCGGCCCCCCGCGCCCCACTGGGCTTTCTTGCCCTTCGTGTCCCAGAGCTGGAGGCCTCCACCTCGCCCCGCCGGGCACTGGGGCTGCGGCACGGCATTAAGAGAAATTTGGGGACGTGGCCGGGGAGCCCACTCCCTTTCCCCAAGCTCCCCAGCCCCGGGTGCCTGCTGCAGCTCTCCAGCCATGGGGTTCAGCAGGCGCTGGGGCAGCCCAGCCCTACGGGGTCCCCACCGCTGCACCACCACGGCTGGGTCTCCAGGGGCAGGATCCCCCCGGGGCCAGTGGCAGCGACGTGCGCGAAGCCTCACGGGCTGCCTCCGCTCACGGCACCGTGCCACGAGCGCAGGGCAGGATGCGGAGCTCAGCCCTGCCAAGCTCACACGCGCCGCCGAGCTCTGCGAGAACTCAGGGCAGCACCTCCAGCCCCAGCACGGGCGGCCCGCAAGGCCAGGGGATGCTCAGGGGCTCAGCAACACGCTGGGCTCGGCTTCAATTCGTGGCGCTGGAGGGGAAAGCGGCTGCGAGGAGGGGGACGAGGGCTCAGGCCCGAGAGGAAGGAAGGGGGGAAGAGGGCTCGCTGGTGGGGCTGCCTCCATCCCCAGCTCCTCCTCCTCATTCTCTGCCCTGTCCTAAAAACGGCGTTATCGGCAGCGAGCCCTAGAAAAGTAACAGGATTCCGTTTCCTGTTTTTCCCATGGAAACCCTCAAATAGAAGCTGGCCTCATTATTGTAATTTTTCGGGTCTTTTTTTCAGCAGGGCTAACAATGAGCCATTTCCTCCGGCGGCTCCGAGAGGCACCTTGCGCTCCGCTCCCGTTTGTCCACGGCACCACGGCGGAAAATCCTACCCAGCGAGGTCAGGGGCAGCTGCCGGCAACTTCCAGCCCCTGCCCCACGCGGGGCCGGGGGCCCGGGGAGGGGACGGCCACGTCCCTACACCCCTCGCACCCACAGGGACCCCATGGCACCGTGCTTGGGTGCTGCACAGGGACCAGGCCCAACATTAAGGCCAGGAGGAGGCACAGGGCCAGGCAGCACCCGGGCTTCTCCGGAGGCTCCTGGAAGCAAAAAACCGAGGGAGATGCCCAGGGGAAGCGCCAGCTCCCACACCTCGAGCCAGCTGCTAAAGCCAGGCAGCGGCTGGAGCCTCCCTGCAGCCACAGGGAGGACAAGAGGCAGCAGAGGGGACACGGCTTTGGGGACACAGCTCGGGACGGCCGTGGCACCGGGTGCTGATGGTGTTTTGCGGAGGTTCCGAGCAGCCAACGCCGTCCTGCAGCCCGCAGCCATCTGCGAGCACAACCTCCATCCCACCTCCCCTCCTGCCTGCGAAGCTGGCCCCGCAGCTGCCCCCCACCCCTTCTGGGGACATCGGTGCCCCGCTGGGACCACACCAGTCACCACCAGCCCCAGCGGGGACCACGCTTCACCCCGAAAGCGCTGGCACCGCAGCCACTGCCCCCCCCCCCCCCCGCCCGCCCCGGCCTCGCACAGGAGAAAAATAGCCCACTATGTGCCACAATAGCGCGATTGTCCCCAGAGCCACCAGGCCCCTTCCCACCCGCCCCCGGGAGCTGCCCCACGCGCTCAGCCCCATCAAGGGCCCCTCTGTTGCCGCCAGGGGCAATGGGCACGGCCGCTGCGAGCACCCCACACCTGCGCCCCGGGGTGCCCCGCACCAGCTCTGCGGCACTGCCCCAGGGGTGTCTCCCATGGTGGTTATTTTAAGGCAGAGCTTCCCCTCCCTCGCCGCGGGCCGGTGGCAGGGCAGGGAGGAGCTGCCAAGCCCAGGGCCACCCGGCCGGCTGGGAACCGGCAGCAGCACCAGGAGCCACCTCGCCGCCTGCCCGGGGACCCCAGCGCCGTGGGGCTGCTCGGGCAGGATGAGTGCAGGACCTCGGTGCAGCTCACCACCCCGCTCCCTCCTGCTGCACCGGGTGTTCAGGCACCGCCTGAGTCCCAGCGCAGGGTGACAGCAGGATCGCTCCCTGCGGTCACCGGCGTTTCATTTTGGCCACTTCCAGATGACTCACGAGCTGGGTTTCCACCCCTTTCCCTGGAGAGAGCCCGGCCACCAGAGCTGCTCTCCAGCTCCCAGCTCACATTTTCCCCTTGCTCAGCCCTTCCAGCCGTGCTGAGCCATCGCTCCCCGAGGCGCCCGCCCGGGCAGGACGCTCAGGAGTGGGGAGGACGCAGCCGCCCCGCGTAGGGCTGGTGAGCAGCACCGACCCCTCATCCAGCTGCAGCCCCAGGAAGCCAAACTGTACCGGGGCCGGGATCCTCGGGGACTGGCACAGCACCGAAAAGCCCTGCCGTACCCGGGGCTGAGCCCAAAGGCAGCGGCGGGGACATCCCCTGCGCCCCCCCAGTGCTCCTGGCTCCCTCCAAGGCTGCGGCACTGAGCGGGCGCAGCACAGCCACCGCAGCTCTTGCGACACAAACCCGCGCCGCGCCTCGGCGGAGGTGTGCTGGCTGCCGTGCTGCCCGGAAAGGCAATTAGGGAGACTTAATGAAATCCTGGGGATAACCAGCCGTGGAAAAGGAGTCAGCGCTTTGGGTGCTGTGAGCCAGCGGGGAGGCGGCTGGGCCGGAGCCAGCAGTACCGCGGCAGGTTTGAAGCAGCCACCACGGTTTGCAACCCGGGGCATCCTGAGCCAGCCTGGCCCCTGGACACCCCGGACAGGTTCTGGGCTCGGCACAGCACGGCGCAGCTCGCGTAGCCGGCCCTGCTGCTCGCAGCCTGCAGGCAGCCAGGTCGATATTTTCCAACTTGAGTGCTTAAAATAGGTCATCTATCTCCATTCCTTTTTAAATCAGGTCTTGCTGCCTGCTAAAGACAAACTTGGTTTATTAATGGGACAGCACCGACTTGAAACCTCATCTTTTTTTTTCCCCTTTAATGAGAATAAAAGAGCATCCCAGAGGCCCGGCACGTCCCATGACGATCCCCTCACCGCACTCTCCTCCGGTTTGCCCACCAGCAGCTCCGTGTGAACCGCGGGGTGAGGCCCCAGCCCCAGCTCCTGCCTCCAGCGCTCCCAGAGAGCCACTCGCCCCCTGCCCTGCCCGCCACGCTCCGGCGAGCTGCTCCACAACCTCCCACACCTCCGGCAGCAGCCGCAGCCCTGGGCTGTGCCCGCACCCTGGCCGGGAACCCACGCCCAAAGCGGGACCATGAGCCAAACCCCAGCTTGTCACCAGATCTCCCCCCACCAGAGACCACGGGCGCAGAGGCGTCCCCCAGCCCCCTGCCTGCTGCATCCTTCAGCATCTCCTTCGCATCTGACACCGCAAACAACGTGGATGGCGCTGCAAGACCTTTGGGGGGGTTTAGGACACTAAAAGTCACCCAGGCGTCACCCTGCAGCGCAAGAGACGGGTGCCAGAGCTCACAGCGCGTGATGTGTGCTCAAGGTTAAACACTACAGCGGCGGCGAGCCCGGGAGCCCTCCGCACACCCAGGGACCTGCGGTGCCAAAAGCCCCGCTCCGCCAACCGGCCCCCAGCACCTCGCCACGCCGCACGCCCCGACCCTGCGCCGGTGCCAGGTTTCACACTTGCAAGCCAGGATTGCGGCAGGAGGCCTGAACACAAGCTTTTCCTGTCTTTCAAGTTCAGGGTTCAGGAAAAAAAAAAAAAAAAAAAA
>NC_048919.1:5249781-5269082 GCF_011077185.1 Oxyura jamaicensis
GCCAGGCTCCCCCCACCCCCACCCCCAAAAATAACCAAACACACCCAAAGTGCATTTGTCGCGTTATATCAAAAAACATTTCATCTTCTGAAAGATTGGCCTGCAAGTCTGTTCTTTTTCTTTTAACCATTTAGTAACTTTTTAATATAGTTTATGAAAATAAATTATACAGCAACTATTTTAATAAATTAAGCACACACACACACAAAAAAAAAGAAAATTAAGCAAAGCTGCATTTCTACAGAGGTGGTTCCCGGCTGGGAGCCTCCCTGGCCCCGCGCCTCCTGCTCGCTGCGCTGGGAGCCGCTGCCCTTGGCTCCTCTCCCCAGCTCCGTTCCCACCTGGGAGCCCCCACCCAGCGCCGGGCGCTGCCCCCCAGCTTCCACCAGGGACTTCCCAGGTAAAGCCCGGGGGTGGGCACGCGGCCCCCACCCAGCCCCTGAGGGGCAGGCTCAGACCTCTTGGTGTAAAGCCATGCACGTGTTGGATGTTACCTGCATGGACCTGAGGCTGAAGGCTGGAAGGTGCCTCCCTGGGGGTCCTGCTGCCAGGGAGCCCCCAAAGGGCTCCCCCCGGATGGCTCCTGGCCTTGCACTGCCCTGAGCATCACCGAGCCTCTGGGGGGGGTGCATGGCTTTGCACTGCCCCTAGCTCATCTGCCTCCCTGCACGTGCTCACACAGCAAACACGCTTCCATGAAAAAACACCTCTGGGGTTTAAATTGGGACGGATATGTATGGTGCCGCATGCCCGGCAGGACAGGATGAGCTTTCTGGGCGCTCAGCCCCCTTCTGCTCCCAGCCCAGCAGCAGTGGGCTCGAGGCAGCCCGGACAAACCACGCTGAACTCTTCCCCTTCCTTTGGCCGCGAAAGGAGATCGATGCTGAGCTGAGAACGCCCAGGCAAACAGCGTCCTGGCACAAGGACAAACACCGGCACACCCAGGCAGCCCCAGGTGGTGCTTTTCAGGACTGGGGCAGCAGGGTCCCAGTGCTGCTTCTCCCCCAGTCCGGCCATCCCCCTTCCCAAACCCAGGTGCTGTTATTGCACCATACCCAGTCCCCCCCTACCAGACCAGGCATGGAATGAAAATGCTGCCACCACCACGCCTGGGAGACACCGGCTTGTGCCCGGCTGCGGCAAGGGGACATTCACAGCTCCCCCAGGTCACAGCCAGGAGGCCATCGCCTGCCCCCTGCCATCGTGTCCTCCTCTCCAGGGTGTCCTCTGGGAGGGAAGCTTTGCAGGAGACGTTTGCATTGGGCGCACTCTTGCTTTGCAGGCGCGGTGTAAGACACTTGAGGGTCAGCCCAGCCATGGCTGTGGGGAAGATTTTCTGTTCCAGCATACGGATAAGGTGGAAGATTCAAATCCTCAGCACGTGAGCAGCTGAGATGCAGCAGGGCCAGGCGCGCTGATATTCAGGTTTCCCGTGCACAAGGACGTGGGTGCTTCCCCCCGTTGTGCCGTGCGTTGGTCGCAGCAGCTGCGCTTTCTGCGGGCTGATGGCTTGGTAGGAGCTGGGGGTCTGCAGGGGGGGGACACGGCAAGGGCTGCAGAGGGACGAACGCCTGCCCCCCACGCAGGGAGGACGCGGTGGCTGCGGAGCAGATGAGCTCACATTTCACCATGGGCTGAGGTACGGCACCCAGCACATCGTGGGGCAGCCACCCCGTCCTGATACCCGACAACGCAGTCGGCAGCGGGTAGTGTCCGATGAGGTATTTCTACAGATTTTGAAGATTAATTATTGGTTTCATCTGGAAGCCAAATCTTGTAAAACCCTTTTTTTTTTTTCCAAGACTGAAAGCGAGGCCAGAGGCGGTGGTTAAGAAAGGGAGACCAGGATTAGTTAGCACCCTTTGCAGCAGCACTTGGCATAGGCAGACAATCAGGATTTCTCAAGGCTGCTTTAAGATCCACAGGACTGTGGATAATTCAAGGACATAGATCATTCTGCGGGGCAAGAACAAAGTCCCAGCAGCTCCCGAACAACCACATCCAGCTCACAGGGCACTGACCCCATCTGCAGACCCAGGCCACACACAGCATCACATTTTCAGGCCCGGCTGCAGGATGGGTGTTTCTTTCACCCAAGAACACAGGCTTGTTTCAATACCGGAGAAAAGATTCTTTGAGACTCCTCAGCATCGCTTCGGGCAAACTTTAAACTTCACCATGAAATGCAAACTCTTTGCAGTTGCTGTGGCAGATGAAACAGCAGACCAGGACTGAGGGACGTGGGTGCTGCAGCCAGTGCTAAGAGCTGCCGTCTCGCCTGGTGTCCTGTTCCTGAGCTGCGGTGGCTCCACGGGCACCCCGGGGAGAGGAGGCAGCGAGCTCCAGAACCCTCAGCTGTTCCTTGCTCCGAGTCACCCCAGAGACGCCTCCACGCCCCAGCAGCCACCGATCGGGACCCTTCACACCTCAGTAGAAAGCCACTTCATTCACAGCTTCTAGAGACAGCCAGCAGAAAGGCTCAAAGTGCTCGTCCCGAGGCTCTGCCAGACCGAGATCACTTCAGCGAGTACCTTTGGTCCACAGGCCGCTGCCGAAGTGACAGCGACAGCTTTGCCACCTTCCTTCCACTCATCACAGTTGGGTGAGATCTTCCAGTGTTTGCTCGGGGGAACGCCGCCTCCCCGGAGGGGCAGCCCCTGCTCCCCGGTGCAGCAGCAACCGCGCCGCGTGGCAGAAGGCTCCAGGACATCCGAACGGCTCGCGGGCCTTTCCTTCCTTGGGCCCAGCTTTAAGGCCATCCTGCAAGTCCAGTAGCAAAGCTCAGCTGCCCAGGACGAGGCCTGGCCCCCTCCTCCAGATCGCAGGGAGCAGGGGAGCCGTGCCCCGTGCTCCCCAGGGGCTGCTCTGCGGAACTGCGTCAGGTTCTGGCTCGGGCTGCCTCCCAGCCGCTCCCTGGCTGCCTCACCTCCGCAGAGCAGGCCCAGAGCAGGCCATCTTCCCAGAGAGTCCCCTTCTCTCTCCTCACCTCGAAGTTTCCAAGGGAGGATAATAAAATTCAGCTGATCATAAGACAGTATTTCTCATGCTGAAAATAACCCCCCCCCCCCAAAAAAAAAAAAAAATGAAGACATCAAAAATAAAACTTTCAAAAAATCGAACATAGTGCCGTGACATTCTTTGTTCTGCAAGGAGTCCCCGAGCTGGGCTCAGCTGCCTCCAAGACCCCCTCGCTCCCAGCCAGGAGCCGAGACCCTTGGTCCCCTTCTGCTGTGCTTCTTAGGAGTCTTGAACCCTCTTCTCTCTACAAAAGAGCTTGAGAGCAGAAGTCACACCGCAGAAGCAGGCTTCACCTTCACGTGCCTCGTCCCCACCACTGCCTGACTTGGGCTACTGGATGGCAACAACCAAATTCCTGGTGGGGGAGAGAGAGGAAAGGGATCAAACAGCCCGCCTGACGTGGCCAGATCTGCCCCAGAGCTGGGGGTTTGGCACAACAGCGAGCACAGGCCTGTGAAGGCACAAAACAAGCACAAGCAAGCAGCAGAAGCCTTGCTCGTCTCCCCAGAAGTGCAGGAAAAAGGCTGGTGGGAGCCAACGGCCTCCTTAGGGAGGCTTTTGTCTTTCCTTCGCAATCAGAGGGAGCAGCCTGATTCATGCTGCACCCCACGGGACACGCACGGACCACGCACGTACCATCAGTGACAGCAACACGATGGGCGAGCCGGCCTCGCTACGTAGAGGATTCGGTCTCCTGCTTCTGTTTGGAGATGAGCTGAGCTTCCTTCAGCGACAGGTACACCTCCTCCTGGGGGTCGTAGTAGTAAAACTTCCGGATGTAGGAGATCAGGGGCCTGGGGAAGGCACGGGCAGGAGCTTCAGCCCACGCCAGCCTCTGCAAAGGGGGACCAGAACCTCTCCCCCAGCAGGAACAGGAGCCCGTGCTCCTGGCAGTGGCGCTGGCCGTAACACCTCACTCAGCCGCACCCCTGTGCCCCGCAGGACATTTACCCTGCTGACCCAAGGCCGAAAACACCAAGTCAACTACTCCCTCCCAAAGCCCTTGCTGCCGACACGGAGGTCTTCTGCGTGCCATGGCGAGAAGGAAAGCATCTTCTCCCCAGCCTAATCCTTGGGACTTACTTGGGCAGCGGCAGCTCGGGGATGTGGTCGATCCGGACCAACTGCCGGATCCGAAAGCGGCAAAGGTGCTGAAGGGATTTGACGTTGCTGAACCTGGAGACTGGATACAGGAGCTGGACAGGTGTTGGAGGGAGACCTTTGGAAAAAAAAGCAGTGTTGGAGAAGAGCGTTGTGCCAGATACAGACCATAACCCATCCCCAAAGGGAGCGCTGGTCCCTGGGAACCGCAGCTCTCCGCGAGGCTGCGCCCAGGAGGCTCAGCACCAGCCAAACACAGGCGATACCACGAGGTATCTCCAGCCTCCCTCACGAGGCTACAGCAGCTCCCTCCAGCTCTCCTCTCAGGCCACCTGCAGCCACCAGTGGTAAGGCAGAGCCAGGATACTGCCAACCCAACCGCCTCTCCCCCAGGACTAGCGGTGAAGGGTCCCTTCACACCGAGGAGCAACCGGCCTTCGAAAGGCTGCAGAAGAAAGCCAAAGGGAAAGGCAGGCAGCGTGACCGGCACGTACGCTCTGCATAACCCTTTGGGTAGCTGTATCGAGGCATTAAAAGGCTGGGGATTTGGACAGCTCAAGCTGCGCAGGAGTTGCTCATTCCTGGGGTCACGAGGCTGGGCACAAAGGCAGAGGCGGGAGCAGCCCGGGCAGAGCCAGCTCCCCACGCAGGGAGCAGCCCTGCACAGCTGAAAAGGAGCTGCATCCAGCTGCCCCCCGCCCCACAACCTCCTCCCCCCGAGTTAAGAGCAACAATCAAGCCCACAGAACCAAGAGGTCAGCAGGAGCACCAGAAGGGATCTACGGGAGCTGGGCTCATTCGCAGCGTAAGGTTTTATCTGTCTTTGCAGGAGGATTCAGAGCTAGTTACACTCTAACCCCCTCCTGCTGGCCTGTCTCTGAGGGCAATGGAGTGAAAGGAGAAAAGGGAAAGCTCTTCACACTAAGATGGGCTCAGAACTGCTCCAGGCAGCTCAGGAAGCTGTGAGCCAGCTTTTGAGAAAGCAAAGAACAGGAATCAATTGAAGGCTGGGTTCCCCCCCCTCCTTATTCTACCAAAAAGGAATTAGCCTCCGGGAGTGCAGCCAGCAGCTACAGGGACGCAGCACGAGCTCTGCACGCCGTGCTGGCCGCGTGCCCCAGCGCCAGGAGCCAGGCGCTCGCTGGAAACATCCCCCTCCCCTGGGAGGCGGTTAGCGCTTCAGCAGGAGCACAGCACTAACGAGCACACCGGGGAGATGCAGATCCTAAATATTCTCCCACTAAAGATCAGGCATCAGCGTGAGACTCGGGTTCTCGGGGATGGAGGCGCAGCAGCTCGGAGCAGCGCGGGGACGGCCGCACAGCCGGCTGGCAGCTCAGAGGGGCTGGCACCAGGCGGCGAGGGACCCCCCGGCAGGTGCACGGCGCTGCGCAGGGGGATTCCGTTCCTCTTTGAAAGACATTTCCTAGAGCAAATCCTTTCTGCTAAGGCATTTGCTTGTAGAGCTGGAAAGTCCACAAAGCTCTGTTCTCAAGGGGAATAGCTCGTAGGATTGGGGAGGTAGAGCATTTTGGTATCTTTAAGTTGAAGGAATTTCTCGCAGGAAGGATGCGAGGCAGCAGTAGCTTTGCAGCCTTCTCTCCAAAAGCTCGGCCACGTTATAAATCAGGTTTCCAGCTGTTGGCCATCTCTGCAGCAGGGGGCAACACTGAACAGGTCTGGGCTGTGACTCCAGCTCTGCTCCGATCCCGAGGGCGAGCCAGAGCCAGCCTGAAGCCGGGAACATCCCACCCCTTCCCCACCTGCCCAGCGCCTCCCCGCACCACGTCCCCAGCAGGGCCTTGGCCATCTTCTCGATCCTGCCCCTTTGCTTCACCACCGTGCCTCGCTTCACCGCGGCCGCGTTCCCTCCTGCTCTGGTGCTGTGCTCAAAGCACCACCTCTCATCCTCCCTCCAGCTCCTGCTCCCCACTGCCGCTCTCCCCCAAGCCAGCAGTGTTTGTTCAGCTGGCACTCTTCCCTTTCTTTCACACAGGATTTTCAGCTAGCTTTCTGACACGCAATGACAGCTGAGTCAAAACCAGAAAAAAAAAAAATGATAACGACGCTGACCCAGTTGCCAGCCTGGCCCTCGCAGGAGGCAGATGTGAGCCCATTCAGAAGGACCGGACTTTGCTGGATGGGAAGATAAGCGCCCTGCAATCCCAGCACCATGCAATCAAACGTGCTGCAAAGCTTCTCAACACCTCCTCGTGCTCGCGAGCACCTGCCTGTGGATGTGCCCTGGCACCACGGTCCCCCTGGGGACTCTGAACCTACAGCATCCATCACTCGAGGCTCACGTTCAGCTCCCCACTTGGAAGCGCTCCCATGCACTCAGTTTAATGCCTCTCCTCTCGGCAGCCCCAGGTGGGTCTCAGCAAAGGGAGAACTGGGAAGCTGCAAAGCACGGAAAGGTTTCTCTGCAAAGCAGCCCCGAGGCAGGGGGAGGGAAGGCAGCTGGGCTTTAGTAGCCAAGCAAGTAGAGGGAGCAGCTTTTATTTTCTAATAGCCAAGCAGCTGATTGAGGGAGTAGACAAAAACTGAACTAAGCTGCCTCTCTAGAACACGCCTGCAGCTAATCACAGAGCAAGAGTCATCCCCCAGACCCAGCGGGACACTCACCTGGGACCCTGGATCGCAGGAAGTAAAGAAACTTCCCGTTTTTGGAGTGCATGATCGCTCTCTTTATGAACTCCACCACAGACTGGCAGCGGTCTTCGAACTTGGGATGGCACCACAGGCTGAAGGTCCCTTCCAACAGAACAGAAGAGTTTGACGTTACAGGGGCGCTGCTGGCAGGAAGAGATGTGGGACTGATGCTGTAGAGGCCAGGTGACAGCCCCCCAGCCGGCACCGCCACCTGACGCAGGAGGCACGGCTCCAATGGCAAACCACGGGACCGGAGGGCAGCCCAGGGGAGGCAGGGCCCCAACCTGCTGAGAGATCCCTAAGAAGGTTAAAGCCTCGAGTCAGACTGCTCTCACGCTCTTGGTGGTGTGGACACTGCCCGTCTTGCACCAGAGAACCCTGCCTGCTCCCCCGCGTGCCAGAGAGCTGCCTGTGGTCCCCCTGTCCCCCCACGTCCCCTTCTGCCCACAAAACCTCGCCCAAGCCAGAACGCCCTCGTGACCGAGGAGCTACCAAGGGGATGGGGCAGTGCTCTGGCAGAACAGAGCTTCCCCAGGAGGAGCCCAGCAGGATCCCAGGGGTGATCCCTCCAGCCTAGGCCTGCGGGGAGCAGGTCACTGCAGCAGGCGCATCGTATCGCCCGTCTGCGGGCACCCTGGAACCTGGAGCCATGAGGCAGCAAGCGACTTGTGCCCCTGCACCCATCCTCGTAAAGCACTCATGCCAAGGAGAAGGTGTAGCTAAACCAGAGGGACCCAAAGTTGTGTTCCAGCCCAGGGACTTTTGGAATGAGCAGCTGCCCCAGCAGCGGCACAGGAAACCTAGCAGAGGCAGTGCTGGAGGATGTCCAGCCATCACAGTAAGCAGCAGAGGGCTTACACACTGCTCACAAACTTAAATGCACTTCTCCCCACAGCTCAGCCTGGTAGGATTTACTGGGAAACGGCATCTCACCCCTACCAGGGACCAGTGTGAGAAACTGATCCAGGTTAACACCTGCTAAACAGTCAGGCACCAGCAATCTCTGATCTGAACGAGCCCTTACGAATGGCAAGTAGATGCAAAGGACAATCACTGGGGGGTTATTGCACAAACACCAGCCTCCGCAGGCTGCCTACTCAGCTCTCCTAAAAATATATATATATACGTATGTTTTCTTCCTCCCAAGTACCTGAAACCTGAAGGTCAAGCATTTATCTCTTTACCATTCGCTCAGCCCGACCATTTGTCATCTTCATGGTTTATCAGAGTGCGCAGGTCTGCAGTTTTGCACGCTGCTGCAGCACATTCAGCACAAGGCAGCCCGCCCAGGGGCGAGCACAGAGCCACTGAGGCAGACAGAAGCACTGGACCCAGGAATGAAGTTCTTGATGCAGTGCCACGGCTGGAAACGCTGCTCCGGGGATGGAGCAGCACCAGCCCTCACCACGTGCAGCAAGAAACGCAGTTTGAGGGAAAGGGAGGAAGGACACCTGGCTACGGGAGCTCTGAGAACAGGTACCGAGCCCCAGAGCAAGAAACTGGGCTGGCAGCAGCAGCAGCTTGATCGGAAGCTCAGTTGTGAACAAGCATCCTCTGTGCAGCCGACCCCACATCTCCCCCAGCTGGAAATGCTGCTTACAAGTTCTCTAAGGACAGGGTGATGAAAATCAGTCCTCCTTACGCAATGGTCAGGGCAACCGGCTCTAGGCAGGCTACAATTACTGCTGGTGCACCTTCCCACCACAGGGGCTCAAGACCAGAACTGCCAGGCTGAGCAGCACTAGCAATGCTAACGGAGGGGGAAGACACAGCGACGTCCCCAGAGTAAGGGCCAAGAGGTGAAACAGGTGAGCTTTGCCCTGAAAGGTCACAAACCAGTTTCCTCCAGCAGGCTGCCTGGGAAGCCTCAGAAGCCATTATTTGGCAGCACACCTGATGACAATGCTCTACGGGCAGCTGTTATTACAGCCTGCCCACTGGGTACAGGGCAGGGGCCGGAGTCCTGACGGTGCCCTCTCCTCCTGCGCTGAGCTTTGTGCTCAGCCTGAGGGCAGCTGCCTGCGCAGGGGTTCGATGCGGAAAACCACACCTGAAGGCGAGCAGAAAAAGCATGTGGGCGAGGTGAGAGACCCCATGCACGACAGCAAGCATGGCAGGAAGAAGGGGCGCAAACACCACCAAGTTCTCAGAACAAACGCCCACAGCAGCGGAGCTGAAACTTGCACAGAGGGCAGCTGGCACCGCTGCTGAGCATCCCCGGAGCAGAACAAAGCAAGGTGACAAGCTGTGATGTCAACAGATCTCATCTCACAGGGAAACGAGCTCAACCTGGGGAATCGGGACAGCCGTGCACGACGGCTCTCGCTATATCACATCTTTGTGACGCGGGATCTCAGATCTCCCCATCATCATTCTCTTTGAGTTCAGTTTTCTAAAGCAAGGCCTGAGGAGAGGCATGGGGAACTCTTCTATTCCCTGGTTTTTCATCGCTTTAAGGAGACTTGTGCCCAAGGCATAGACAACAAGGTTAAATGCAGGACACGGAGTGAGGACATGATGCTGCTCCCTCTTTTCTGCTACATCAGTGCTTTGAGCAGAGATTTGGGACACAGAGCAGAACGCCCACAGCCACAGGCCCCAGCTGTGAGCACCCCCAGGCTCCCCGTGGCCCTTACCTCTGTAGTGCTCCATCCTGGTGTGATGGGTGATGCCCTGTGACCGAAAGCTGAGGCTCAGGATGTAACGGGGATCAGAACTGTCTCGGACCAGGAAGGACCCATCCGGCTTCCCTTTCAGCTTCATCTCTGCGTCCTCCCAGTTCATCGGCCCCCAGTACCAACCACACTGCGGAGCGAGACACGGAACGTCAGCAGACCACAAGCAAGGAAGACAGTGTCACCAGCTAAAGACAGCACAGCTTGCTACTGTTAATTCACTTCTAATGCCAAAATTTAAGTTCCTGGTTACGTTCAGCAGGAAGATAGATGGTTACAGCAACATCACATCCAGCACCCAGAAGTAGTGAAAGAACAGATGTAACCACGACAGTTCTTCCACGCATGACCAGATGCTGCTCTACACTCACCAAGAACCTCACTGGGAAAAATGCAGGTGGTGTTTTCTTGTCCCGTCTTAAACCTTTGTTCCTGGTCAGTCCCAAAAACCATGGCCTAGACCCGCAGCCTTCCCCTCCCGAGGTCCTGTGCTGCCAGCACCCCACCGAGAGGACGTTACCTTCTCCAGCTCCCGCAAGCTGGCTGCGAAGCTGCTCGAGTCCGGCCGGTAGAGCGGGCACTGGAGGTGCGGGGCGGGCTGGCTGGGCGCCGTCTCCATCGGCCGGAGGGGCACGATCCGCGGGAAGGCGTCTGCAGAGGGAGAAACGGTCCGGGCCATGGTCACCCATCGGGAGCTCACCCCAAAACCAAGCCGCCCCGTCCCCAGAGGGAGATGAGGAAGCAGGACTGATGGCCAGGAGGACAGCGTCCTCGTGAAGGACACGGCAGGAGTCACCTCCTGGCTCTTCCAAGGTGACTCATTCAGAGCCCTCACCTATTTCCTTAAGCCAGCTTGGAGGGAAGCCAAGGGAAGTGCCAGGTGGCACCAGCTGGAAGGAATTAACCCATCCCAACAACTTAGTTCATAACAAGGGGGTAATTAAAGCCCCGTGGGTCCTGAAGGGCAGGAAACTGAAAACCAAAGGGGAGTTGTATAAGGAACATCCTCACGTGCTATTTAGCTGGATTGCACGGCAGGCGGGCAGAGCCTGGGCTCCTGAGCTGAGCCCTGCTCCTGCAGCCACTGTCTGACTCTGCTGCCACCCAAAGCACGCGGAGCAGTCCACAGCCAGGGGCTGTGCTTCTGCTGGACCCAAGAAGAAGCAGAGAAAATGGGAGATGCTGAACTGAGAATAAAGCTGGTGCAGTTACAAGCTTCAGGAAAACAACTGGGGGCAACAGAAGAGCCACAGCACATGGAAAACAGACAAAGGACCGAGGCCAGGAAACCAGAGCCCTGACACCAGGGCACACCATCAGCAGCACCGCGTGTCCCTAAGCGGGCAGAGGAGGCAGCACTGCTGCTGTTAGTCTTAAGTGCAGCCTTAAAGTTAACCAGGAAGAGCTGCAAAGCCCAAATCCCTGGAGAACTAAAGCCTTGCTGCTAAAGCTAAGCTGACCTGGGGCATGGGGTGGAGGAGGCGGAGGCAGAGGGAAAGACTGCAGGGAAGACCCCATCGGACCCACTAGGACAGATGTAGGCAGCGTCCCACTGATATCATCTAGGAGAGAACAGAGGCAAGAGACATTCAGAAAACAAAGCGAGCGAGCCCTGCACTGCTGAGCAAACCAGCACCGAGCACCGCCTGGAGCAGAAGATGGAGCTCTTCTTGGAGAGCTCACAGTGCTCCAGCAGCTTCTGAGAGCAGGGCACTGCTGCGGTGCCGAAGCGACCCATCCTCAGCACACTCAGAGGTTTGTGCACACACACCTGGAGCGAAGGTGTTAGTTCTCCAGCCCAGCGTGCAGCACAAGACAAGCATTTACAGACGACTTCACAGACACAGCGCTGCCCTAGCACGCGGGATGCGCACGTTGGGTGCTGCTCACCAAGGCTGACTTGTGCTAAGCTCAGAGAGGAGCCTCCAGAGGAGGACGCCGAGCAGCCACGCCAGGCTCCTGGTACCATCCTCCCCAAAGCCTCCCTTCCACAGACTGAAGCAGGGGAGGGAACCGGCCTGGGCAGGCGACGGGAGGAAGGGAGGGATGTTTTTGTGGGCAGCCATATCAGAGGAGGCGCTGCGAAATCAGCGCATCACGTCCCACCTCGCATGGCTCCACCACAACCCTCCCCTCCTGCCAAGGAACACCGACACCACCAGAAACAGCAAGAAACCCTGCTGGGGCAGGGGGAGCAGGCAGCGAGGCCCTGCTGTGGCTCAGCACGGGCAGACAGCTTCTGTGCTCCTGGACACAAACACGGACGGGCTCCCGAGAGGCACGGCACCGTACCTAGCAGGCTGAGGCTTCTTCGTGGAGGAGGCGGAGGAGTTGGAGGGTGAGGGGAGGTCAGTCCTCGCTGGGAGATGTCCACGTCCACTAGTGACACCGTTTCACCTGGAGGTTGGCGGAGCAAGACTGTTAGTGCCGCAGCTCCCGGGCACGCAGGGAGGCAGGGGGAGAGGGGAAGGGGCTGGGACCTCTGCCCATGGGCCAGGAGTAAGGGAGCGATGGACCAGCAGCAGGTGATGGGGAAGCACCGAGTTCCTGCAGCACTCGTCACCGACGTACAGCACTGGCACTTTATGTAATTCTTGGGGAATGGCTTCACAGCCCTACCCTGCTGATACACAGCTACGATAACACACCTGTTAATTCCAGTTGGAGTTCGCCTACAAACAGCCGATCTAACAGAAATACCTTCTATCCCCCAGGCCGTGAAGGTGCCAGCTGGACAGGCCTCCACGTTCAACTGCTGGAACCCACCTAAAGGCTCCAGACCCAGGACTCTGGTTTGGGAAAATGACAACACAGACGGAGACGTCTAACATAAGCTAGTAAAGCCTAACATTAATCTAAATTCATGGGTGAAAAATGAAGGCATCCAACCAAGGCTAAACCATCAGCACCAGAACGTCAGCATCAAGACTGAAGCGGAAGAAAAGCAGCTAACTCCTGAGAGGACTGAGCGGCGTTAGCCCAGCCAAGGAACTTTCCAAAATAAAATCTATCCCAGCTGTCACAAGCACTAACCAACACCAGGGCACCACACACACCTGAGCCGTGGTCCCAGGGACCACAGGATTCGGCTGCGTCAGACTTCGACTGCTGGGGCTGAGCCCCAGTTCTGCTCCAGATGGAAAAACTTCCCCGGCCTCTCGGTCCGTACCTCCAGGTATTTACCACACAGGGCACAGGACAGCATTGACTCAGCTTCCTCCCGCCTGCAGAAGCCCTATCTACTAATAAGCAGCGTTACGATGGGTATTTAGGCCTGGTTATTATCCGCGGCACCTTCTCCCCGGGGGAGCGATGGGTGTGGGTGCACACGCAGCCACCCTTTCATCTCCACGCCCTACAAATAAAGCGGCCACGTAGGCTGGGCTGCCTTCGCCTCGTACAAACAAAAAGCGACGAGACCAAGGGGGGCTGCAGGAGCCCAGCTTTCAAACCCTTCCCAGCCCAGCAGCGATGGCAGCTGCGGGCACCTGCAGCCCAGGAGGCACGGACCGCTTCCCCGGGGACCTCTGCCGGCCCCAGCTCGGCCCTCACGCTGACCTGAAAGCAAGTCACCGGGAAACCCAAGCAAGCTGGGCCAGGCACTTGAGTCCTTTGGCGACCCCAGCCTCAGAAATCCTCGGCACAGACCTCAGCTGGGTAAGGCCGAAGTCACCAACAAATCAAAGCCATTAAGGGGCAGACACGTTCACGCTGGGGGTGCTGGCACAGCCCTCCGCAAAGGAACAGCTCCTGGAGGACTCTGCCACCACTCCACCGACCTGCAAAAATGGACATAAGCCATTTGAAAAACAGTTAATAGGGTAAGCTAGCAATTAAACCAACCTCCCAGATTTACAGCAGGAACTTGTCCACTCCATGCTCTCCTGTTAAATATTCTTTTGAAGCCAAGACACGCACGGCCACGTAACGAGGCTCAAGAGCCACAGATCTGTGCCCGCAGCTTCCCCTAGTAACAGCTGACGGTGCTAGGAGCAGCTTTTGCTTTCACCAGCCCCGATTTGCTGAGTAAACGCATGTGACACACAAAAGCAGTCACATCTCGCAGGAAGCATCCTCCGCGTGCTGCCCTGCTATCAGGACATCAGCTGAAGGGGTACGAGAACGGAGAAGACAACGGGCACCGGCACAGCCCGATCGCCCCTGAACGACTCCATCTCTGCAGGGCTGAAGGAGCCGCGAGAACCTGCGAGTCCTTAGCCCTGCAACAAGCCTCTCAACAGGCGTTTACTTTGTTCCTGAGCCCTGTGACACCGCGGTGAAGCTCTGCACACACCCGACAAATGCTCCCTTGTGCCCTTAGCCCTGCTCTCCGCGAGCTTTAAGGCAGGACTCGCCGGCAGAGGACCCGAGCCCCGCAGGTGGGGCCGCTCTCGCTGCCGACACACACACACCAGGCACATGACCGTGACCAGAAGGCTCTCGGTATCAGCCGCCAGCAGAGCAGGACTTCCCCCTTGTGCCATTTATAAAGCAGCCAGCTTCCCCCAGCAGAAAGAGGAAGGTCAGAAACCAGCAGGGAGGGAGAGGGGAAGCACGCAGAGGACAGAAGCTGCGCGGGGAGGTGCTGCCCCACGGAGCAGTTTCAGCCCCACAGCTCCCCTCGGACCACAGGAGGGGAGCACGGGCACAGCCCCTGCTCCACAGGGAGCTCCCGAACCACCAGTGTAAAAAGCCCCCGTGGAGGAAGGAACCTCGCCTCTAGCACAGCTCAGACCCGTGTCTCGACAGGAGGAACTGCGAAGTGCTGACGTGAAACACCCCCGTTCCCTACAGCTCCTCTGGGTTCGGGTTTGAGGCCACGCAGGACACAGGAGCTACCCCCAGGGTCACAGGTCAGGAGCTGTCGTTACACGTACGCTGCTCCGGTCGTAGCAAAATGGCAGGCCCCACCGTACACGCCTCAGATCCTTACCTGTGAAGAGGGGGCTGAAAACAACCGGGGAAAAGGCACTTTGAGTTCTTGTCAGTCTGTGTTTCCTGTTGGAAATAAAAAAAAAAAACATCATGAATAGGGATGGGAAGACTCGGTGCATCCCAGAAGAAGAAAACACCGTTTGATCTCCCAGACTGGGAGAGCCTTCACCATGATTTACAGGGGTTTGAGACAGCTCAACGCTGCGTGCTCATTCGACTCCTAGAGCCGCGTGTTGGCTTAAGTAGGACAGTCAACCAGCAAAGCTAGGTCTCCGTCCTGCTACTAAGCAAATCTCTAACTAGGTAATTAATAAACTCTTTGGAAAGAAAAAACCCAAGCAAGTATCGTAACCGGAGCCAAGCAGCTGTTTCACAACAGGCACCGCACCATTTCTCTGGACCAGGCCTTGCCAAACGCCGCAGCCAAACAGGTTGGGGCCCTGCGCAATCGCGGGCTGTGCCGACAGCCAGCACGCCGAATGCCCTCGCGCGGCGTCTGGAGGCTGCCACCTCCCCGCAGCGTTCCAGGAGGCAGCGAAGGGCAGGGAAGCTAAGCCCGGAGCATCAAGGTGGATGGAAACGGCTGAAAAGGCGCCTCCGGTGGGCATCCAAGAGCACCCGTAATTCCTCCAAAGCTTCCTTCCCAAAACAGCGATTTTATAACGAGGCTGGAGCTACCCCCGAGCTCTCCCCACGCAGGGAACCAGTCCTTCCAGCACCCTCCCTGCTGCAGTGCCGAAGGGCTTTGTACAGACCGAGGCGGAGAGAACACCAGGGGCACGGCAGCCCCAGGGCTGGGGCGAGCTGGACAACGCGGCCCGCTGCCCGGCCAGCACTGCGGGCCTCGCGACGGAAAGCGAGAAAGGAGCTGTCCAAACTCCGCTATCTCAACCCAAAAACTCTGCTTAGGGACCACTCCGGGGCTGGAAGCACCCTGGGGCCAGAACCCCACTTCCACATGAGGAAAAGAGCAAAGCTGAAGGCCAGGGAGGCTCCGGTGCCGCAGATTCCTGCCCAGGGTCCTCCCAGCCCCCGGTACACCGGGACACATCTGACTGCGTGTCCGTGCTGACTCGGACAAGGTCACCCCAAGTTGCACAGCGCAGCCTCACCGAGCCGCCCGGAGGAACCAGTCCCACTGCACGTGGCCAGAGCAGGGACCCAGGGGAGCTCCGAGACCGTCCCCGTCCCCTCCAATGTCCTCCCAGGCCCCACGGCCCAGCCCCGGTCTCATCACAGCCTCCCGAGCAGGCTGGGCACAGCTTCAGGGAAGAGCAGCTCTGGGCAAGGCTTCACAGCGCTCGGAAGGATTGCGCTGATCAGACACAACTCCACCAGCCTGCAGGGAGCAGGAACGTGAGCTCCGGCCCCATACGGCCCAGCAGCACGGCGCGGATGGGAGCGCCCCGGCCCTTCGCAGGGCACCCCGAGTGGCTGAGCTCCAGCAACGTCAGGGTCACACAGCAGTGAACAACTGATGCTGCAGGACTGCCGATAAAAGAGCTGAGAGAACTCGGCATCTCGATACACAAAGCCCCACTGAAATGCCTGGAAGCGTTTCCATTTCGAGGCTCTCACACCTACTCGAGGGGTAGGTTTTTTGCCCTCAAAGGAGGGCAATTCACCAGCCACACGCGCCCCCAGTCACACTGCGGGTAACAGCAGCCAGCCCTGTAATACAGCGAGCGCTCTGCTCCCACGTCCTAAAGCAGAGGTAAGGAGCACTGCCGGCACCCCGCTGTTACCAGAGCAGCCACGTTTCCTGCCAGCATCTTACAGCCAGCGACAGATTTCTGCGATCGCTCCTTTCTAGCGAGCTCACATCTGCAGCAGGGTGAAAGCAAGAAGCGCTTCACGTGGACGGAACGCTGCACGGACACCGCACAGGTTCACAGACACGGGACCAGGAGCGCCTCGAGCTGCAGCACACGGGGATTTCGGGGTCACCCACCGGGCCCGCACGAGCCTGGGCTGCAGCGGGGAGCACGTCGATGTGGCCCGTCCTGCAGCAGTGACTGCCGGCAGCCTTTTAGCACGTCCGAAGTCTTGCCCACCAGCTGGCTACGCACTACTGGAGGCACGTTATAGAGAAACATTAAAAGAACAAGGTCAGGCCATCGATACAGCCGTGGATACACCACCTCCTGCAGCTCAGGGCTGCCTGCCCTGACCCCTGAACCGCTGCAACCCAGAACTGCCCCCTAACCTCCTGTTTACCTCTGCGGTACAAATGCTTCAAGAAGAGCAGTTTCACAGCTGCAGCCTTGAAATCCTTACACCCAGGCCCTGGGGGAGAAGCCTCACGCTCCACATTTAGTTTCCAAGCCTCTCGCATCTCAGAGCCCAGCCGCTGGTTCCAGCCAGCGGGGCTGCTTTGCTTTGAATCGCGTGTGCAGGCGGGAAGCAGAGCTGCTCGGCGCTGCCTCGGGGCCTGGCACTACGGGATGCAGCTCCACACACCGGGAGCTGGTTCTCAGCAGTGTCCAGGCAGAGCCAGACCAACCCCACTGCAGACCAAGAGCCACGTTCGCCAGCAGCGCCCAGGGGAGAGCCGCACGCCGGGAGCAGGTGCTCAGCAGCACGGACCGCTCCTTGCTGACCTCGTGGGGCCGTTAACGGGCAGGGGACGGCCAACGCCGAGCACAACCTCCAGCTCCCACCGGTGCTCCACAGAACAGAAAGTGTCGCTCCAATAACAGGGACCTCTTCAGGAGGGGGCTCCCAAAGCTGGAGGCAGTGGAGAAGTCCCTGAACCACAACAGCTGCTGCATCAGGCACCTTGAACTAACCTTTGTTAAAATCCTAATTAGCACAGCAGTTCCACGACGCTGGAGCGTGAGAAGTCAGCACTTCCCCCAGCAGTGACCATGAAACTCTCCGACAAAAGGGAAAGCCCAGGCAGCATCATGGTTCTCTCCTGCTCTGAGCCCCCGAGATGGAACCGCCAGCCTTCCACTGGCCGAGCCCAGCACGGGGAAGTCCTGAGGACTCCTCGCTCTCGTCGACGAGAAGAACAAGGAGTGAAAAAACCACAAGTGCGTTAGCAAAATACTGTGTCCTTACAGGCAACCTGGCACACTGCTGGTGGAGGCACATTTGGTCGTTTGTGGCAAACGAAGCTGTGTATAAAACTAACACACCCTCCCACGTGAGGCACACAGAGGTCACGCTCCAGTGCTCCAAGCAGCTGCGGGCCAGGGGCCGGTGCAGATGGGGCTGTCCCACCTTGGAAGCCGCCTCCCCTGCTGCAACAGGGGAAATTTCAGCCTCGTTGCCCCCACGACGGTTTCACGGCCAAAGCACCCGGTGAGCACAGACCGGAGCTCGGGGCCCAGCCTGGCCGGGGGCAGCGGCTCCACACACGCCTCACGCCAGCTTTGCGTCCACCCCGGGGGCTGCCCCAGGACCCCCGCAGGAGGAACGCCGACCCTGCAGCGCTCCAGGTGCATTCAGTTATTTAACGCCGCTTCCAGGCCGGCCAGAAGCAGGCGGGCAGGCCTCAGAAGGGTTCCTTCTCGCTGCCTCCTGCGAGGAGTTTCCCACCTGCTGCTGGAGGTGCTGTGGGAAGCAGGCTCTGCAGCACAGCACCAGGGCACCTCGCCTTCTGTTGGCATCGAGCAGCTCACGGCCGCTGCAGAAACGCTCCCCTTCGGCCTGTGCCACCAGGCTGGCACCGGGAGCACATCACAGCCAGGCTCACACACACCAGCGTGAACAACTCAGACCAACATGACCCAGAACCCGCACAGTCCCCACGCACAGCGGGGCCGAGCCACGCGCCCTCAGCGACTCGAGCAATAGGGGCCAGCTGCTAAAAGCAGCTACAGGACGGAGACGCTGCTGCAGAAGGTCCTGGTGGTGCCAGGCAGCAGCTCAGCGCCCTGCGGAGGGCCAGCTGTTGGCAGAGCCCACGAGCCTGGTGGCTCCGCCGCGCGGTGACGTGCCCTCTCGTGACGGCACCCGTGCCAGCCTGTCGGAGGAACGGGAGCCGCCGGCAAAGGGCAGCTTTCAAATCCCACACTGGACGAACGCTGCGGCCTCTGAGCAGCTGGAGCCAGAGCAGAAAAGCCGAGCAAGATGACGATGTAAAGCCCCGCGGCTTGGCCAGCCCCATGCAGGGGTGCCAGGATCAGGCCCCCCAGCACCTCCTCGGGCCTCATCCTGCACAGCGTGCTCTGCCCACCAGCACCAAGGCTGGAGCCCAAGCGCCAGGCTCAGGAGCTCCAGGAAACCAGCAGGGCACAGGGAGCTGGCACCGGGAGGCCCTGGGCTGCGGCTCAGCATCCCCAGAGGTCGCTCTCAGGGTGCGTTTCCCAGGGGCTGAGGTCCCCTGGGCCGCCCCCCCGCACCAGCACTGGCTTCACCAGGCGCCCAGCTGGCCCGGTGCTGCTCCCCCAGCCCGAAGCGCCCCGCTCCCCCCGGGAGTCCCCCCCCCGACCTCCCCAGTCCCGTAGCCCAGCCGAGCCGCGAGCACCGATCCCGAGGCCGCTCCGGCCGCCGACAAACCGCCGGTGCCCCCCCGTCCCGTGCCCCCCCGTCCCGTCCCGTCCCGTACCTGCCCGCCTCCTGCTCGCGGCCGCGGGCCCCGCACACGTCGGTCAGGCTCCCGGCCGAGGCGGGCAGGTCCCCGGCGTGGCGGCTCCCGGTGGCGGCGGCGTCCCCCGCGGCCGAGCCTCCGCTGCAGCTCTTGGTGCGGAAGAGGCGGCGGAGGCGGACCCGCAGCGAGCCCTTCCTGCAGCCCGCCCCGGGCGGCGGCGCGGGGCCGGGGCCGGTCCCGCTCCTCCCGTTGGCGCGGGCGGCTCCGCGCGGCGGCTCCTGCCCGTCGGGGCTGCCCGGGTCCTCCTCGGAGCCGCTGCCGGCCTCGTCGGGCTCCAGCGCCTCGAGCACCAGCAGCGCGTCGCTCGTCTCCTCGGCGGCGGG
>NC_048919.1:5269482-5286956 GCF_011077185.1 Oxyura jamaicensis
CCCCCCCCCGCTGGACGAACAGATCCAGGAGCGGCTCCCGTGCGCCCGCCTGGAGGCCGTGGAGAAGCTGCCTTTGCTTTGCACCAGCCTCCCGTGCCTCAGTTTCCCCCCTGCAGGCAGGCAGCGCTGCGCGGCACCCGGGACACCCCCCAGACGGGGAGGGGAGCGAGGGGCTGCGTGCACAGCACCCCTGCCCGCTGGGACCCCCACGTGCCCCCATTTCCCTCCCTGCCCCAGGACAGGCGCTTTGGGCTTCCTGCCGGTGGGCGCCCGACCCCGGCCCCCTTCCCCGGGGCCTGGGGTGCCGCAGCACCGAGCCCCTGGGGGCTCCCCGGGGAGCCGCGGGCGGCGGGATGCAGGAGGTGGACGCAGGACGTAGATGCGGGCTGCGGATGCGGCTCGCAGCCCGGTTGCCATGGCTGCCCGTCGGGATGCGCTTGCATCACGGGCGGCCCGAGGGGCCGGGCAGCGGGGTCCCGGGGCCGGCCGGGGGCTCCCCGCAGCGGGGCCGGGAGCAGCGGCAGGCGGGGGCGGGCGGGGGGGGCTCCGGGCGGGCAGCGCCAGCGGCTGAGCGCGGTTTGGAGCCGGTGACGTCTGTCGAGGGAGGAAAACAGGCGGCAGAGCGCGGCTCCGCGCAGCCCAGCGGGCTCCCGGCCGGCTCGGGCGCCGTGCCCACCATGCCCCCCCCGGGCCGGCCGCGGGGAGCCGGGGGGCTGCGCTGAGCCCGGCCATGGGGCCGCGGCGGTGGCCGCTGCTCTGGTGCCTGCACGCCGCCCTGCTCCTGGGGGGGGCACAGCGGCCCCCGGCCTCGCCACCCCCCGGGGTACCCACGTCGGAGCCGGGGACGTCGGGGGACGCCGAGGGCTCGGCGGCGGCTCTGGCCTTCCTGCGCTCGGGCGATGCGCAGCGCCTGGCCCGTGCCAACTGCAGCCGGGGCGTCGTGGCGGGGGCCCCCGATCCCGCCCCCCCCCCCGGCTCTGCGGGCCGCCCTGCGTGCCGCCCCCGAGGCGCTGGCCCAGGCCGCCAACTTCCTCAACATGCTCTTCCAGAGCAACGACATCCGCGAGGCCAGCGTGGCCGAGGACGTGGAGTGGTACCAGGCGCTGGTGCGCAGCCTGGCCGAGGGGCACCCCTGGGTGCGCCGGGCGGTGCTGGCCCTCGACGCCCACCCGCTGGCCGCCAAGCCCCGGCTGATGCTGCAGGCCACGGCGGGCGACGGCGAGATCCGGCTGCGGGACGTCTCCAACGCCGCCCCCAGCCTGGGCAACCGCAGCTGGGACAATGAGTGGTTCAACGCCCTCCGCTCCCAGCGCAGCCCCCAGCTCCACAAGAGGGTGCTCAGCAACGACCTGCGCAGCATGGAGACCCCCAAGTGGCAGCGGGGCGACAGCTACGTGGGGGAGCCGGGCCACGTGCGGTGGTCGCCGCCGTTCCTCGAGTGCCAGGACGGCAAGTTCCTGCCCGCCTGGGCCGTCACGCTCTCCTCCGCCTTCTACGGGCTCAAGCCGGACCTCAGCCCGGAGTTCAAGTGAGTGGTGCCGGCGGTGATGGGATGCAGGGGGCTGGGGGTACCCTGTGGAGGCGATGGGTGCAGGAGGCATCGCCCCCAGGCGTGGGGCACCACTTGTGTGCAGCAGGGCGCGGGGCGCAGGGTGGGGGGCGCGGGACAGCCCTCCCAGCGGCGTGTGCCAGCAGCCCCGGGGGGTGCACGTCTGCCTGCGTGTGTCCATCGGGGGGAATGTGTGTGCAGGCATGTGCACGTGCGTGTGCACTTCTGTGTGTTCATGCATGTGCACACAAGTGTCCATGTGTATTTGCACCACGCTGCTCCCCTCCCCCCCTCAGCTGTCCGTGCCCCAGCCCTGAAACCCCCAGACCCGGCTCCAAGGGGGGGACGTCCCCTGCCAGTGTCCGGCACCACAAGTGTCCCCCCCTGGGTCTGTGCCCCAGCTCCCAGCCCCCCTGCTGCTGCGTGCCCCCAGCTCCCAAATGTTCCCGGGCTGACCCTGTCCCCCTGCACAGGGGCGTCGTGCGGGTGGACATCGAGCTGCGGGACGTGGGCATTGACCAGTGCGCCAGCGGGCCGGGCTGGTTCGCGGGCACGCACCGCTGCGACCTCAACAGCACCCAGGTACACGCTGCGGGCACCCTGCACCCAGCTGGTCCCAGCACCCAGCACCCCACTGGTCCCAGCACCCAGCACCCCACTGGTCCCAGCATCCGTCCCAGCACCTGGGACGCCGTGGGACTCCATTCCCTCATCCATCAGGGCTGGGGTTGCTCCGCTCCAAACCATCCCTGTCCCCATCCCCGTCCCCATCCAGGCTGTCCCTGCCGCCCGTCCCTCCCTGCGGGATGAGCTTTATCCCCCGCGGCCGCTCCATCTGCTCCACCCAGCTGCTCTCGCACCGTGCCCTGGGTTTATTGTGCAAATCTTTGGCCAGCGCCAGCACCAGCAGGGTGACCCAGCTGCTGCCCACCCAGGGACAGCGGGGACGGCGCTCCAGGGACCGGGAGCCGATGGGTGCAGCACCCCCGCGGTGGCCCTCAATGCTCCTCCGGCTGTGCCCACCGGGAGCTGCCCCGGCAATGCCCCCCGGTCACATCAAACCCTGCAGGGCCCCGCTGTGGGGCAGCATTCATGCCACGGAGCTGGGCTCTGGTGCTGCCGGGGGTTGTGGGGTGACAACTCGCCGCCCCCCGTCATGGGAAACGCCAGCCCAAAGCTGTCCCCACGCAGGCGGCACCTCACCAGCTTCTATTTCAGACACTTTTCCTCCCTGCAAGTAATTCCCTCAGGAGGGACGTGACCTGATCCGTGCCAGGCGTCTTTCCAGCAACAACAATACCCAGAAAAGCTCCCGGCCTGGCCTGGCGGCGCGGGCATGGTCCGGCCCCGGTGCCGGGCAGCGGGGGATTAGCGGGGCTGCCGCGGCCGCTGCCGTCACGGCCGAGCCGCGCGGCCGGATTAGCGCGCTCTGCTGCATTAGGTGTCCATTTAGGTTTTAGGGGGGGATTTGGGGGCCAGGCTTTGGCTTTTAATTCTTAAATGTTTAACCACTGATTTCCAGGCCCAGGCGTGGGGGAGGACAGTGTGGGGTCAGGTAGCTGGGAGCCGGGGGTGTGCTGGAGCCCCTGGTGCCGGGGGGACACGGGGCTGGGGGGAGGCCAGCGCAGCGCACGGGCGCAGGGAGATCCCTTCCGTGCACCTCTGCCTGTCTCCTTCAGTGCGTCCCCCAGGAGAGCCGCGGCTTCGTCCTCGGGCAGTACGTGTGTCGGTGCAAGCCGGGCTTTTACGGGGCCAGCGGAGTGGCCATCGGCACCGGGGCAGGTGGGTGCAGCACCCAGCTGGGGGCCCCCCTTTCACCGTACAGGGTGCCGGGGCTGCGGGGGCTTTGGGATACCCAAAAGGGATTTTGGGGGCCTCACCTACCCCCGGCTCCATCCCCAGGCGTGGCGGGGAGCCCGGTGCTGGTGGATGGGGGGCCCCGGCTGGCGTGCCGCCCCTGCCGCGAGGGATGCGCCACCTGCATGGACGACACCCCCTGCCTGATCCAGGAGGACCGGGCGCTGCGGGCAGCCATCCTCTCCTGCCAGGCCTTCTGCATGCTGGCCGTCTTCCTCAGCATGCTCGTCTCCTACCACTTCCGAAGGAGCAAGGCAAGCTCTGGCCAGGCTGCGCCAGGTCCCCCCGCTGCCGCTCCCCTCGCCCCGTGTCTCCCCGCCCGGCTGCCTCCCGCTGGGGGGCTCTCGAGGGAGGCTGCTCTGGGGTGGGCGTCCCTGCCCTGGGCCCCATCCCTCCCGGCACCCTTGGGCTCCCGGCCGCACCCTCACGTGGCCCTGTCCCCGCAGAGGATCCGGGCGTCAGGAGTCGTCCTCCTGGAGACCATCCTCTTCGGGTCCCTCCTGCTCTACTTCCCCGTGAGTACCCACCTGGCCCCGTGCTGAAACCCCCCTCTGTGTTCAGAGCGTGCCGGGGCAGGCGGCCCCGTGGCTCCACGTTACCCTGGGTACCTGGCCAGGGGTCCCGGCGTGCGGCTGCCCCCCCCGCCCACCCCCATCCCAAATCGTGGCGCTGAGCCCCGAGCAGCCGTCCCACCCATCCGGCAGAGCTGGCACCGGGCAGGCCATGGGCACGGCTCCACCTAATTGTTAATTGTGCTGGCACAGGCTGCGAGGGCTGCAGTACAAACCTCCTCAGGAAACCAAATCCCTTTTCTCCCGCTGGCCACCAGAATTAATCCCTGCCCAAATCCCCTCTCCCTCCCGTAAGGTCTGCGGCGGCTGCCACGGAGCAAGGGGGAGGCGGGAGGCCAGGCTGCCCCCGGTCGCTGCTTCCCACGTCCCTGCCCTTTCCCCCCCCCACATCACGGTGAGCGAGCACCGAACGCCGCCACCGACCCCTCCCTCCCACCGCCCAGGTCTTCATCCTGTACTTCAAGCCCAGCATTTTCCGCTGCATCGTGCTGCGCTGGGTGCGCCTGCTGGGCTTCGCCACCGTCTACGGCACCATCGCCCTCAAGCTGTACAGGTAGCGGGGCCGGGGGGCTGCCGGGACCACGCCGGGACACCCAGCCCGGGGCTCACCCCCCCCGTGCCTTGCAGGGTGCTGAGGGTGTTCCTGGCCCGCACGGCGCAGCGCGTGCCCTGCATGTCGAGCGGGTGGGTGCTGAAGATGCTGGGGCTGATCCTGCTGCTGGTGCTGTGGTTCCTGGCGGCCTGGACTGTGGGGATGCTGGAGAACGTCGACAAGAACATCCCGCTGGTGATCCGCACCCAGACCACCCGCGGGCTCCACTTCTACATCTGCGGCCACGACCGCTGGGACTACATGATGGTGGTTGGTGAGCGCCAGTGGAGCCCCCAGCACCCCACCCGGCCGTCCCTGCCCTCGTCTCTCCCCTCCCTGCTCCCCGAAACCAAAGCCCCAGGACCCCGTCCCATTAAGAGAGCAGGCAGGATTTTAATTTCCTCATCCAACCAACCGAGCCTGCAGCAGGGCCGGGGCGTCCGAGCTGCCTCCCTCCCTCCAAACACCCCCAGCTCGTGCCCTGGCACCCAGCGAAGAGCCCGGCGGCAGCAGCCCGTCCCGCTGCCGGTGCCAGGCTGTGCCAGAGGATGCCGTGCTCCTCCCCTGGCTCCATCTGCAGCACGTGCCAGCAGCGCCGCGGTGAATGTGCTGGGCTGGACGTGCCCCAGGGCAGGGAGGGTCCAGAGGGGAGCAGAACCCACTAGGAAAGCGTCCCCGCAGCAGGGTGCTGGGGCCGGGTGCTCAGCCCCTGCTCTCTCCTGCAGCCGAGATGCTGTTCCTGCTGTGGGGCAGCTCCCTGTGCTACGCCACGCGCGCCGTGCCCTCCGCCTTCCACGAGCCCCGCTACATGGGCATCGCGCTGCACAACGAGCTCATGATCTCGGCCGCCTTCCACGTGGCCAGGTAGGGCACGGGGCTGGAAACGCGGCTGGAAACAGGGCTGGAAACAGATTCCTGGCTCTGGTGATGCAGAGCACCAGCAGCAAAGCCCTGCAGCCAGCAGCTGCCCACTGGGGTCGCCCAGGGGTTTCCCCACGCTGCCCTCCTGCCCCTTCCAGGTTCGTCATGGTCCCCTCGCTGCACCCCGACTGGACCCTGCTGCTCTTCTTCGCTCACACCCACAGCACCGTCACCATGACCCTGGCGCTGCTTTTCATCCCAAAGGTAACACCCGGCCCTGCCGCTGCCCCGCGCCGCCTCCCCCCTTGTCGGGGGCCTGGGACATGGGGTGGGGGCTCCCCAGGATTTCGGGGCCCCTCGGTGAGCTCGCCCCTCACCCCCAGTTCCTGCACGCCGGCTCGCCGCTGCGGGAGGAGATCGCGGCCGAGGTTTACGAGGACGAGCTGGACATGCGGCGCTCGGGCTCCTGCCTCAACAGCAGCATCGCGTCTGCCTGGAGCGAGCGCAGTCTCGACCCCGATGACATTCGGGTGGGTGGCACACTCAGGACCTTCTTTTGACGCTAGCTATGCAGCCCCACACAGAGTAAGAGTTGCCTTTTGCAGTCTTTCTCCTGATGCAAAGCAGAGGGTGGAGAAGGGGATGCAGCGGCCGGGAGGGGGCACGGGGCGAACGGCCACTGGCCTTGGGGGGGGAGCCCAGTCTGTCCCCTGCAGCCACCTCCTCGGGGGGACGGGCACCGGGCAGAGCAGCAGCATGGGGACATGGGCACAGCCCGGCCCCGTGGCTCCAGGGACCAAGGTGGAGCGTTGCAGGGTGGTCCCGTTGTACGTGCTCTCCTCTCTCCCTTCTCTCTGCTGTGTCCCCTGTCCCGCGGCGCGCAGGAGGAGCTGAAGAAGCTCTACGCGCAGCTGGAGGTGCTCAAGACACGGAGGATGGCAGCCAACAACCCCCACCTGCCCAAGAAGCGCGGGTCCCGCCGGAGCCTGGGCCGCTCCCTCGTGCGCCGCCTCGCTGAGCTGCCCGAGGCCGTGGCGTCCCGGGGCAGCCGGGAGGAGCAGCTCCGGACCCCCGGCAGCCGCCGCGCCTCGGCCAAGCGGCTCCCCAGCACCGGCAGCGCCAGCCTGCGGGTGCGGGACGGGGGCTCCCGACACCACGCCGCCGCCCTGCGCAAGTCCCGCAGCTCCGAGAGCCCGGCGTGGGACCCCCGGGGCGGCTCACCTGGCCCCGTCCCCACCAGGGACACCGTGCCGGGGCCACCAGCGGTGACCGCAGCAGGCTCAGAGCAATCCGACAGCGAGTCCCTCGACGCCGCCCCGCTCGTGTGCAAGTCGGCCAGCGCGCACAACCTGTCGGGGCACGGGCAGCCCCCCCAGCCCCGCGCCGCCCTCCTGCTGAAGTCGCTCAGCGTCGTCGCTGGTGCGCGGGATGAGGCCCTGCTGGTGGCCAGCCGGGCTGCCCGGGACGGGCGGGATGCCGAGCTGCGTGCCCAGCAGCACCCGGCCGCGGGGCGCCCCACGGACCAGGGACCCCCTGAGCAAGCCGGGAAGCCTCAGAGCCCAGCTGCAGCCACCGGGACTGCCGGATCCCCCCTGCCAGCCGGCTCCGGCCGTGCCGACGGGGGTCCCTCGTGTGATGGGGCCCCCCCAGGGGATGACAAGGCGCAGAAACACGTCACCTACGCGCCCACCAAGAGCGTCAGCGTTGACAGCTCCCACCTCTCAGGGCGGGTGCGGGTGGCGGTGAGGAGGACCCCGCCGCCGCCCCCCGTGCGGTACCAGAGCCTGATGCACCACGCTGTGGCAGCTGGGGACAGCGGGGAGCCACCAGACCCACCCGTGGGGACACCCGTGGGGACACCGGGCCGAGCATCCCTCCCAGCGGGGCAGGGCCGGCTGCAGCCCACCCGCTCCATCCCCGCAGAGGTTTGCCCCTGGGAGCTGATCCAGGAGGAGATTTTGAGCCAGAAGCAAAAAGCCGCCGAGCCTTCAGCCTCAGGGACCCCTGGTGACACCCCAGCGCCCCCCCCAAGCCTCAAGCCATCCTCCCAGAAAACCTTCAAGAGCCTGGGGTTGGCCATCAAAGCTTTGAACCGCTCCAGAGGCAAAAACAGCCTGAAAGGAAAGAAGGGGAGCGAGGGCAGCCCCAGGGCATGGGTCCGAGACCGAGACGGGGGCAGCAGGAGGGAGAGGCCCAAGCCGGCACGGACACTCACTCTTTCTCCAGGGGGGAGCAGCAAAGGCCCCACAAATGGAAGCCCCAAGCCAAGCCCACGGGAGGGGGACGCGGTCTCCTGCCAGCACAACAACGCCGGCTCCACGATGGAAAGCCCAGCCTGGGGGGACAGCGGGGGAAAGGCAGAGGGACAGCAGGACGGCACGGCCGTGGAAAGAGGCGGTGGTGAGGAACCGGCAGAGGAGCCCGGCGCTGCCCTGGGGAGCACGGATGCCGGAGAGGTCCCAGAGACTCCCTCGGGGACGCACGAGGTCTCACCCAGCATCAGCTGCCAGGACACCACGGAGCAACCCCCCCAAACCCCGGGGGCAGCCGGGGCAGCGCAGCCTGGTCCCCAAGCAGGGGCCGAGCCCCCTGCAGGGGGGCAGGGGCAGGAGGCCCCCAGGCACCGCGCCGAGGAGCCGCCACCGCCACCACCGCCACCACCGCCAGCTGCGGAACCGGGCACGGGCGGCCCCCGTGCCCCCAGGCACAGCGCGGCTGCTGCGGGGCCGAGGGCTGAGGTGTGTCCCTGGGAAGCCCTGGGTGCCCCCCCGGGGGCTTTGGCACTACAGGAGGCAACGGCTGCTGGGGGGGGAAGCCCCAAGAAGGTTTTGGGGAAGGGGGGCAGCCAGCCCGGCCCCTGCAGTGCCAGGGAGGGACGCGGCACCGAGGGGCTCCCCGCGAGAAGCAGGAGCACGGAGGTGGCCCAGGCGGGTGGTTGTGTTAGAACGGAGATCTGCCCCTGGGAGGGGAGCGGGGGCGAGGCTGGTCCCCCCCATGAGGGTCCTGGCAGCGTCCGGCCCGGGGCAAAGCTGGGGGAAAAGCCCCCGGAGCTGCCAGCAGTGGCTCCAGGGACAGCGGGCAGCGCGGGGGGCAGGAGGATGGCCGAGGTCTGTCCGTGGGAGAGCAGGGAGGGGACGGCCAACAGAGCAGAAATTTGCCCCTGGGAGGTGGGGGAGCCTCAGCCCGAGGAGGGAAAGGCGCAGCAGGATGGAGGGAGGCTGCCCAGGGGGGGCAGGAGCATCCGCCCCCAGTCCCTGGGTGTGCTGAGGGCACAGGAGAGTGGGGGCAGCCAGCCAGCGGCCGGCCGGTCCTGGGGCAGTGCCAGCACCGAGCTGCCCCCCCCTCGAGCAGCTCCCAACAGCTCGGATCTGCCAAAACTCACCTCCAAGAGCCCAGAGAGCGTGAGGGCCTCGGCGTGTCCCTGGGAGGCCACGGGAGCCAGCAGCGGCAGAGCAGAAGTTTGCCCTTGGGAAACGAGCCCAGCCTTACCCACGGCAGAAAAAATAAAGGAGGAAGACGGAATTTCCCCGGCGGCTCCCCCGCAGACAGCAGCCCCGGGGGGCAGGAGCGAGCCACCACATGCCGCGGACCAAGGGAGCAGCCAGCGCGCGGCCGTCTGCCCCTGGGAAGGCGCAGGGGAGCCTGGCGAGGGGCTCACGGCAAAAAGCCCGGCTCTGCCCAAATCGTCATCAACCCAAGCTGGAAACGCTGACAGCAAGAAGGCCGACGTCTGCCCATGGGAAGCTGAGGAGGAGCCGCTGGGCAAAGCAGAAATTTGCCCTTGGGAAGTAGCCACAGCTCCGCCAGGGAAGGGAAGACGGAGTCAGGACACGCGTGGGACTCCCCCAGCAGACGTCAAGCCCAGATCAAGAGAACCCGAGGGCAGCAAAGCAAAGCTGGCAGGGGAGGGCGGTCGGGCGGCAGGCAGGGACACCCAGCTCCTCGCTAAGCTCTTTGCGAAGAGCCTGGAGGGGTCGAAAGCCGAGCCCAAGAAATCCCAGAGCGCAGAGAGCGCGAAGGCGGAGGTCTGTCCCTGGGAAGCCCAGGAGCCGGGCGCCAGCAGCAAGGCCGAAATCTGCCCCTGGGAGGCAGCTGCACCCCCCTTCGATGAGCAAAAGGCGAAGCAGCCTCCGAGGGGTGGCCCGGGGGGGGAGAAGCGCTTCAGGCGCCAGGCAGCTCTGGTGAGCCCGGCGAGATCCCTGGAGACGGGCGGCACCGAGGCCGCGTGCCCCTGGGAGCCCCCGGCCAGAGCCCGCACGGGGGGCCCAGCGCTGCCCACAGCCGGGGAGCCCCGGAGCAGCGAGGGCCTGAAGGCGGAGGTCTGTCCCTGGGAGGCTCAGGAGCTGGGAGCCAGGGCCAAAGCCGAGATCTGCCCCTGGGAGGCGGCTGTTCTCCCGTCAGATGAAGAGAAACCAAGGCGGGACGAAGGTGGTCTGTCCAGAGGGAGCAGAAACGCTTCTACGGGTCAAGGCGACCGGAGGAAGGAGACCGGAGACAGCCCGTCTGCAAAAGCAAGCTGGGACCGTGAGTCCGTCTGCCCCTGGGAGAGCCCGGGCACGGGGGGCTCCTCGGCGGGGGGCACGAAGAGCCCAGAGCTGCCGAAAGCTGCTTCCACGAAACCGGGGAGCGCCGTGGCCGAGGTCTGCCCCTGGGAGAGCCCGGGCCCGGGGAGCCCAGCGCTGCCCCCAGGGAGAGCCCTGAGCACGGAGGTCTGTCCCTGGGAGGCTCAGGAGCCGGGAGCCAGGGACAAAGCCGAGATCTGCCCCTGGGAGGCGGCCGCGCCTCTGCCAGGGAAAGGAGCCTTTTCTGAGAGGACCGGGGCAGCCCCAGGTGAGGCGAGCCTCCGGCCGAAACACCGGGGTGCCTCCAAAGCCGTGGAGAAGGGGAGCAGCGAGCGGGAGGCCGTGTGCCCCTGGGAGAGCCTGGGCACAGAGGAGCCCCCCCAAAAACCTGGAACAGGGACAGAGCCGTCCAAGAAGTCGGACAGCACGGAGAGCAGGAAATCCGACATCTGTCCCCGGGAGGCAGCGGAGCCCAAGGCCGTGCAGATCCACGCGCCCAAAGCGAGCCCACGGGGAGCTGATGGAGCAGCCCCCGCTGGGACCGGGGAGCCAAAGCCAGCTGCCACGTCTCCACCGGCCCCGCGGGAGGCCGGGGGCTGCTCTGGGGGCCAGGCCGAGCACAAGCCCCTGCGCCGCATCCTGCCGGGCTCCCAGCCCCTGCGGGCAGCTGCAGGGCTCCCTTGGCAAGCGCAAGTGGCAAGCAGCAGCCCCAGCCCAGGTGCCGGCGTGGCCGAGGTTTGTCCCTGGGAAGCAGAGGAGGCTCCCCCAGCCCCCAGCACCGAAAGCCAGAAAAGGCTCACGGCGTGCCCGTGGGAAGGGGAGAGCACAGACCCCAGCCCGAGCCCCCGCCAGGCTGGGGAGAGCCCCGGAGAGGGGGGCACGAGGGAAACCAGCCCCGACATCTGCCCATGGGACCACGAGTAGCTCGCCCGCTCCAGCTGGGAGCCGGCAGTGTTTGTGCAGGGAAAGTCCTGAGCTGAAGCCCACCGCCTGCCCGCACGGGGACCCAAGAGCAAGGGCTGGGGACAGCCCATGGCTGCCTTCAGCGAGGGTCACAGGAATTCAGAGCAGGGGGAGCCGGCAGCGCCTGCACGCTGGATCAGGTCACTCTCTCCATTGTGAGCCCAGGGGAAGAGCCAGGCTGGGGCAGCCACGATGCCCCTGGGGAGGAGAACGACTTTCCGGAGCTCCTGCGGCCCAGCTGAAGCCACCAGAGCTGCTGCCCACCACCGCCTCGCACGCCCTGGTGCCTTTGCCCATCACTGCCCCGGGTGGGACCGGCCAGCCTTCAGGTCACTCTGCTGCTCCGCTCCTAGAAAGCTTTCGTGACAGCAGGGACAGGTACCCCACCAGAACTCATCTCTGGCTCATGTCACAGCACCGCTGCACTTCTCTTACGGCCACGCAGCTGTAGAAGCGTTTGGCTTAACTACGGTAGCTATCAAAGCACTTCCTTATTACTGGCTACTTCTCCGTGTGCCCCTGTACGCACTCACCGCGTGTGCAATGCCCAGAGCTCACCGTCCCATCGCAGGGGGGATTTCCCAGCACCCTTCCCACTCCCAAGCCTTCACTTCCACGGCCCACCTGCAGAAACGCGGGATGGTTTATCAGCCCCTTTATCATCCCCTTTATCAACCCCTATTTCAACTTCCTCCTGTATTCACACTCCTTTTGGGGGCAGAGATGCAAAGCAATTCCTGTAACACGAGGAAGATGCTGAGGCCTTGGGGGCACGACGACCTCCAGGGCATGAGGCAGGGCTGATCCCACCACCACGGGAAGAGCTGGGGGGCGCGCTGGGGGCTGTGCAGGTCCCACTGCCCCGTTCCCTCTGGGCAGCACAGCACACCGGTCTGCCCAGCTTTGTTCCTCTGCTCTGAACATGAGCAAACAAAAGCCAGAGGGGCACAGAAGCAAACGCTTCTGTTCTCTCTGCTCTCCCTGCAGGGCTGGGGCTCGGGGCTTGTCCTGCCACTCCTCTGTTTGCCTCCTCTCTCCCTAAAGTGGCATCGCTGTAGTGTGCTGTGATCCTCAGTGCCGAATGTCGAAGTCACGGTGTAAGGAAGTGTACATACAGAAAATAAAGTTATCTTTGGAGCGCGCACCCGGCTGGTTTATGGGCTGTGGGCAACCTACTGAGTGCATCTAAGGACGAGCTACAGCAAAAAGCAGGGAGGCAAAGGAAACCCAGGAACAGCAGTGGTGTAGTCAGAGAGGTGGGCAAAGGAGATGGGGAGCTACACGCTGCTAGGCTGGCATTAAATGCTGTTCTCCCAGAAAACCCAGCCGCTGTCAGAAAATGCACCCCTCTCCTTCAGAGCCTGAGCTGCAGACTCGTGTCCGTAGGAAGCGGCTGAGCAGCCGCAGCCGCTCCTGCTTCTACGCTGCCTTAGTCACACCAGACACGAGCCAGGCAGCTCGCTCATTTATTTTTGTTCCTACCCCAGCTCACACATGCTGGAGCACCGAATCTCTCTCCAGCTCATGAATGAAGCGTAGGCAGGAGGCTCGATAGAGTAGGTTCTTGCAGGAAAGGCAGACAGATTGTGACACCCCTCTGACTTCCAGAACGATGAAAGGGATTCCATCGTTGGCTCCTCTCCTAACTGAGATTCTGCCCTTTCAAAGGAACATCATTCACAAGCAACCCTGAGAACTCCGCAAGCATAAGGAGCCGTAAATCTCACCGCATGCTCTGTAAAATATCCCTCAAGGATGAAAAAAATGTGCTCAACCCTCACAAGCTCTTGAAAATGGCTGAATTAAAAAGCAGCACAAGGCTGGAAAAGGAAACGCTCCGTGATACTAGTGAATTTTCTGCTCTGAGTAAATGCAAATAGAAGTTTCCTGAGCAAAGCGGAGCAAGAACAGATTAGCACCGTGCTGCCTTACTTGCAGCCATGGAAAAAGGTAACCCCGGGTACGTTTTCTGGACTCACACAGCCTGCTGAACCAGAGGACCTGATGCGAATGTCACCGTGTCCACAGGATGGTGCCAGCCGCTCGTTAACAGCATCCCATTGCTAGATTTGAGAGCACCCATAACCAAGGCACCGAAACCCATCCGCTATGAGAAATGCAGCCTTTTGACCTTAGTTGATACAAACACCGACCTCAGGAGTCAAAAAGGTTTATTAAAACACCAGTGCTGTGCTGCAGCCTGGCTGTTAACAAGTACCCATTCAGCAGGACCCACTCAGGAGAACCTGATTTAAAGCGCGCTTGCTGTTCTTGATTTCTGTTCGGAAAAGCAGCCTGGGATTCTGTGCAGACAGGGAACGAGGATGGGAAAAGAAAGCACCGATAATTACTGCTGTAAGTTTTAATGAAAGCCCACCAGGTCGACCACATAGCCCATGTCTGGGCAGACTGGAGTTACCAACGGCTCCCGCCACACAAGCTCAGCACAGAGGTTAGCCCAGGGAACTGCCCTGAAGATGGCAGACTTCTGATCTGCACAGAAACACAGAGAGGGTTAAGACACAGCACGTAGACTATTTGGACAGAGTAGAGCTCTTAGAGCTCATCTGAATCCTCTCCCACGCCTCTTTCGCTCCTTTCAAGGCAGTTTCTTAGTGACCAGAGTCCATTTCTGAGGCTGCTTGGTTGAGAAGCACAGCTACACCCAGCCAGCCACCTCCAGCCATTCTCCATTTTGTTCCTTCAGGGCTGTTTGTGCTGCTGCCTCTGTACAGGCTCTGAAGTTTCTCATTTATTTTCTTTAACCTCTTGTGAGGGATCCAAGGTTGGGCCGGGAATCATCACCGTCTGAAACAGCAAGGACAAAAGTCAGCACAACATGGAGCAGCTCAGAACTGCCGTAAGGAGAGCGCGAGGCCGGGTGCCCAGGAGGTGGTGGCAACGCGCAGGAAGATGACCAGATGGCAGCAGCACGGGGGGGACACGGAGCAGGGAAGGGTGCTACATGCATTGTGCTACACTGCAGTTCTCACCTCCTGCCTCTCTAGGACCTGTTTTTACTCCCACAGGAGGACAGAGCACCTGCATTAGTTTGCCAGGCTACGTACAGGGAACAGTGAAGCCCTAAATTATCACGTACCTGTCAAGTAACATTTGGCCTGCTACTACGTCCTCCAGCTTGCCCTAAAATATGTATTTGGCCTCTATTTATTTTCCCGACAGAGATCTCAAACACCCTACAGACTTCAGTGCAGTCCTCTGTTACCCCTGAAAACTGGGTACAGGACAATCAGACGGCTTAAAACCCACCTCAGTGGGTAGTTCAGAGCAGAACCCACGCCCGTCTCGTTACAGATCTGTCTTTTGCGCAGTGCTGCTGGCTCTCAAGTTTTTCCTTTAATCGCAGGGAACTCCAGGCAGCATACAACAATTGTGTGCATCACAATGCAGCTGCATCTTTCATAAAACCTCCAGAAGCAGCAGGAAAACTACTGATCTTAACTAGGACAAGCACACAGATTGCAAATACCTCCTGGGACTAAACCCAGTGCCTAGTTGTAACAGTCACTAGCCACCATGAGAGATGCCAGAGGCTGATAATCCCACGTTAATAAACGGGACTACTTGCAAGTAAACGCGCCACCAGCCCGCTACAGGAAGCTCAGCTCTGGTTTTGTCCAAAATTATCTAGGAACTTATGCTTCAAAGCCACAGGCCACGCTGGTGTCTGCTCTCGGTGGCGTTACCTTAATGATGGGGTCCTTTGGTGGAGCCCACGCCGGAACAATCTTGCCATGCATCCTCCAGGTGCCGTAGGGGTTGACCAAATACCTCTCAAATACAACATACTCCAAAACATCCTTGGGCACCTGCTCCCCACCGTACATCAGCCGACCAAACCGGTCATAGATAGCCAGAGTCTGAAACAGAGCCAGGAAACAGGCGTTGGGCCGGCCGCAGCTTGGGGTCGGCGGGGAGACACAAGGGGGACAAGGGCACGTACCTGCCGCGTGTGCATCCGCACCGTCACCTGGCCGTACAGGTTACTTGGATTCACAATGCTGTTGCACCGAACGTGCACCACCCTCGGGGGCTCCAGGGACTCCACAAAACTCCAGCGGATGGTCTTGTACCTGTTGCCACGGACCATGTCCTGCAAAGGAAAAAGTCGGCACCAACTTAATTAGGACGTGAATTGAACGAGCAAACTGCGACATGTAACGAGGCGTTTGTTCATTAGCCATTACTTAAACTTGAGCTTTGTCTCCCCACTGGCAGTATTGTATTTGGGTGGGGAAAAAAAAAGAAAAGAGGCCATTTCTCAACCCTTCCACCCTCTTTAAGGCTCTCTGAACCCAACCACGGACACGCTACCACCCAGATAAACGTACCGGATAGCAGCGCTCAGTCACCAGGGAGTGAAGTTTCTGCTTGTTAAAACTGCAAGCGAAACACACCCAGTTACTCAAATGCACGGATTGTAGAGCGGCTTACTCACAAATCCCTGCTTCTCCAGAGGATATATAATCCACGGGCAAAGCAGAAAAACAAGATTCTCAGCTGTGATCGTAACACAGAATCAGAACCTGACTGCCAGCTGGCTGGCAAGACTCTGGGGAAAGGCACGGGAACACCCCCTGGAAGGCAGCTATGGTCTAAGTGCTTTATTGATGTTTGGAGGTGTAACCAAAAACGATGCACTTTTGAAATCTGCTCTGTTTCTAGAAAGTGGAGCAGGTCAGCAGAGCCTCCTTTCACATCCAAACCGTTCCCTGGGGCACGATGCTGAACAGCAGCAACCACTCAGCCGCCAGTAACACCGAGTGGTGCCACAGCTCATCTCCTTCACAAGTCAGGTCCAGAGGAATTTTCTGCAACTTCCTTTTCGTTATCAAAAGCGGGAGGGTACGTCCCAAACCTCCAATGCCACCTCCTCTCCAGAGAGATGAGGGCAGCAAAAGAACTTGCTTGGTGCAGAGGAGGCACAAGGATTAGAATGACAAGGAAGAAACCCAGAGCACGTAAGCCAGAAGAAGCAGGTGCTGTATCACCACATCAGTCAGAGACCAGGTCTTACTTTGCCAGGCAGTTGTGAGCTTCAATGAATATCTCCTGCGCCTTCTCTGGGAAGGTTTTCGTGCTGAAGTCTGGATCGTGATCCTTTACCTTCCGCAGACTGAAAAGACAAAAAAAAAAAAAAAAAAAAAAGCTCTACAGCAAGTAAAAAACACGTCAGTGTTTCAGGTGACAACAACCTTATCCAGTTCCAGAACCACTTTTCCCAGGAAGCAACGGGGAACCAGAGACTCCCTCCCCACTGACACAGTCTCTGGGTGCCCATAAGAGAAACATACTTCTGCAAACCCAAAGAACCCAGGAACAGCGAGTACACTTTGCACCCGTTCATGCCCGGACAGACCCCTTGCATTCACTCTCACACCAAGGACAGAAGAGGTACAAGAGCAACAACGTTATGAACAAGCACACCACCTCACCCCTGCGAGACAACCGGGCAAGGCCTCAACACCACAAGCTAATTAAAAGGAAGGTGCCTACGCTAGCTGGGAGGCAGCGGTCTGCTTCAGCTTCTCCACCCTTTGCTTCAGCCCGTCTTTGGACAGGGAGGACACGCGGGCATCACCCTCAGGAGGGACGTAAGGGTCTATAATATCAGCTGCATGAGAGAGAAGAAAGGTCAGGAGGCTCAAAAACTGCCAAATGCTGCACTCTGAAGGAAACAGAGAGGCAGCAGCCTCCCCAGAAACACCTCTAGGATGAAATAAGAGCGCGGCCACAAACGACAGGGGCACCTCTCACTGCGGACAAGCCGTGTTAGGCTATCAGCTCTCCGCCTCCTCCGTGCAGCCCCAGGATGTGAGAACAACCCCCCCGGCAGGACGAAGCGCGGCCCCCCCCGCTACTGCCGGTCCCCGGGCACGGCGGGGCCGAGGCGCAGCCGAGCGCAGCGGGGCCGCTGCCGCCACCCACCCGAGGCAGAGCGGGCAGCGGAGCCTGCTGCGGGCGGACGCTCGCTGCCAACGCGGTCGCAGCGAATCGCCCCCGGGGAGCCCGGTCCCACCTGTGCAGGCCAAGAAGAAGGCTCGCTCCACGCGGTCCTCGGGCCACGCCGTGCCGGCGGCGCGCAGCCTGCGCTCCTTCTCCTCCGCGGACGGCTCCCTGGCCCACTCGGGCACGAACAGCCTCCGCTTCGTCCTCACCGGCACGACGAGGCAGGGCGGGGCGGCTCGGGGCGGGCGGAGCGCCGACCCCACGGCCTGCGGAAGGGGAACACCAGGCCCGGCGTTAACCGGGGGCCGCGAGCGGCCGGCACCGGGCGCCGCTCCCCCTCCCGCCGCCGTTACCGCGCCCAACGCCGGCCCGGGGCAGCCTCCCGGGACCGTGCCCGGAGGGGGGAGCCCGCCCCCGGCCCCGTCCGCTCCCCGCAGCGGCCCCGGACCCCGGTCGCGCCCCTCCGGCCGCCCAACCCCCGCCGCCGCCCCCAGCGCCCCGCACCCGCCGTCCAAGCAGCCCCACGCCCGCCGCCCTCACGGCGGCCG
>NC_048919.1:5291956-5328917 GCF_011077185.1 Oxyura jamaicensis
ACGGCCGCAGGCCCCGGAGCGCCTCGCGGGGCCGGGAGGGCGAAGGGCCCGGCCGCGGCCTCGTGACGCCGCGGAGCCGCAGGAGGACGAGCGGGGATGAGTAAGGGCCGCACGGGAACGGCGGCTGGGAACGCGAACCGGCTCCCCCGGCGTGTCACGGCTCCAGCCCTGGGCTTCGGAGGGCTCCCCGCGGTGGCAGCCCCTCAGCCCGGCCGGCAGCGCCCGCTCAGAGAAGCGCCCCGTGGTCCCCCCCCCCCCCCCGGTTAATCCCGGCCACCTATTCCTGTCCTCGCGCCGCAGCCGCCGCTCCCCAGCCCCGCCGCAGCTGCGGGGCCGTGCCGTAAACGGGATCGCCGCAATCCTCCCGGTTATAAATAACGCTCGGGGGGAGGGGAGCGCGGCTTTTTCGGCCCGGCGTCGCCGCGGAGAAGGGAGCAGCGCCGAAGGGCAGCCGCGGAAACCTCGCTTCGGTTCCAAGGATGGAGGTCCGGAGGCTTCTCGTGGAGGTGGCGTGGGGTGCGCGGGGTTTCGCCCCTCGGGATGTCGAGCGCTCTGCTGTGCGGGGATTGCTCAATAGCCTCCCGGAGCAGCGGACGCCACCTGACAACGCGAAATCCTGGACTTTCCTACCCGCGGAGGGCATAAGGAAGAATATTGCTCCGGAGGGTTCAAGGTTGTAAGAAACCCAGCTCACACGGTGAGCGTGATGCTCCCATGGCAGAAATAGGAAAAAGAAGGCGATGTTTTAAAACGTGTCTAAAATCCACGTCTTTATTCTCAAATTTCCCAGTATCCCAGCACCACAGACTTGAAGAACCGCGGGGCTGCATCCCCCGGTGCACGCACACCAAGTGCAGGAGAGGTGCAGGGAGGTGGATGTGGTGCTGGCGTGCCTCGAGCAAATCCGGAGGTTTGCTGGGGCCGCCGGTGTCCAAAGCGTGCTAAAGGCATGTTCCCGAAAATGAGAGGGTGGCTCCTGTACCTTCACGGAGAGAGCAACCACCGGCACGCCCACCCTGCTAGGTGGGCACGGTGCTTCTTGCACAAGGGAACAGCTTGGGAACAACGTAACGTGCCAGCGTGGGCCAGTTGGTTGTGACTGGCTTGGGACTGAATCTAGAAAATAAATGAGTTTTGTGCTCTTTGATCTAATTGGTTCAATTAAGGACTTGCTGGCCGTTGCTACCAGTACCTTCTAATAAGGTGGAGCGGAGTTCATCAGAGGGGTTCTGTTCTCAGCACGCCTGAGAGCTTTGGCATGCGCTGTGCATACATCGAGGTAAAAGTAATAACAGCAAGACACCAACTGTGAATTGCCAAAATTTGGGGTAAGGAATTAAACCAAGTATTAGATGCGTGGCCTGCTCTTGAAGGTCCAGGTATCTTTTTTTTAATATATAATTAAGTATAATTATTAGCCCCTGCGGTATGATAGATGCCCCCCTCCAACGTGATAATGGCTAGACGAATGGTAATCTGCCTGCGATGCTTAGGGGCGTGATGCTCTCTGACTTGCAGGGTGAGTGCTGCAACTTTGACACTGGAATCAATCATCATTAATGACAAAATTAGGGAAACTTCATTATGTACTTCAAAAGTGTTTGTTTGCTGTTTTGCATATTTAATAGCAAACTGGAATTAGCGGAGGCTGCAATCCTTAGTCAAGATATTACAAGTAAACACTTGATCAGAGAGTTTGTGTTTTCCATTCGCAGCCCTTAAGCAGGATTTGGCAGCTTTCTTGTCGAATTTTGGTAAGGCTTTCAACTTGAGCACCAAGCCCTAAAAAAATGCTAAACAGCCTGGTCGTGGCTTTGGGGCAGTACGCTCACGCAGGCTTTCGCACGTATGAATAACTTAAAGCACTTGGTCTTTTTGCCGCAGTCATAAATGTTGCACTTCCTACGTGTTGTCTTCGAATAAGCCTCGGGGGCAGAGCCCCTCACGATTCCAGAGGTGAAGCTGTGGCTTATTGTCAGCAGTGGCCGGGTTGGTTTCAGCGGCTTAAAAAGAAACCAGAGGTGTTTGTAGTTTGTTGCGGTATGTCGAGTTTTCAGGTGAGGGGACTGGCCCTCTGTCCGGCGTTTGCCATTCCCTGATGAGGGGGCAGCACAGTAACCTGGCCCTTGATGCAGTTTAATTCCTTAGCCTTTTGCAGCTGAGCTTGTGAAGTGGTTGGCAGCCTAAATACCGCCCGGTTACCTGAGACTCTAAAATAACGTAACTCGGGGTTGTTCAGACGTTCTGGAAGTCAGTGGAATTACACAGACCGGTGATTTATCGGTGCCACTTAGCACAGTTTAAAAAGCAAAAGTCCTTGCGGGTTCCCTGTGGAATCGTTCATCTGCCACGGCCAGGACCGAACGCGATGTGGCTGTGGGAGATCAGACGCCGCGCGTCGGTCGCGGATCTGGAACCGAAATAGAGCTGCCGTGCGATCCCGTGACCGGTCTGATAGTTAGGTTGTCTGCTGGGGTCCGAAACTGCTCTGCTGGGCTCGTGTGGGTGCTCCTGGATGAGCACAATGAAGATTTGGTGTTTTATTTGAGTGGAAGCGGTTAATCTGCCTTATTCATCTGTTAGCTTGAGATTTAATTATTGCAGCCCGGACTGTCGGGGTGTAGTTATCAGAGCAGCGCACTCGTATTACTCACTGCCTGGGTCAACGCTTCGCTATTCTGCTCTTGACTCCTGGAAGGCGTAAGTGAGGGCTGGAACAAAGAGGGGATGTGCTGCCCTTCTGGTCTTCAGCCCCGTGCTGCAGAGGCACGTATGAGTAACTCACATCAGAAACAATCATCTGGCTCCCAAAGTTCAACGGTTGTTCCAAGCTTCTGAAGGAAGCTCTCGGTGCTGTCACGGCCCCGAACAATCACCTGTCCGGCACAGGGGGTAGCGGAGCAGAGCTTGAGAAGGGAGCGCGGCTGCGTTCTGACTTCCTGGTCCCAACCACCACGAAACCTCCCCTGCGTGGAGCGGGTGGTGGCGATTCACTCCTCACCGACGGCACGAAGGTGTTCCTCGGCCGCAAAGCAACCTCTTCTCTGCAGGAAGGAATTTACAACCGAAGGAGCACGGCTCTTGGAGTGTCTGTCCCAGTCCCTGTAACGTGTCTGGGAGATGCTGTTATATTTAGCAAGGTTTAACCTGTATCTGTTGCTTTTTATAGGTTGATTGGGCGGTGTCTGCTCGGCTAAGGATGTGCAGCCTTCTGATCTCGCTGCACCCAGTTAAAGATTGATTGTGACACATTTAAACCTTGGAAAAATTAACCATTACGAGGTGTAGTATTTGTGGTCAGCAGCTCCTGAGGTCGGGGGGTTGTTCAGCATAAATACACGGCCGTGTTACCCAGCCTGGTAACTTACATTTGCGGCGCGTGAAATGGGGTCGGAGGTTGAGTAATCCGAGCGTTAAAGGTGTCCTGCGGGGTGCTGGAGCCTGCTCCTGCGCAGCCAGGAGCTCTGGGCTCCGTACCCCTCTGCCACCAGCTCCAAAAGTAGGAATGTCTTCGCTCCTCTCCCCCACAGAAAGGGCCCTTTCAGTTCTGTAATTCACAAGGCTAAGATGATTGCGGTAATCGTAGCTGGAAAGGGATTTATTGCCTGCGTGAGCCCTGCGCTCCCGAGCTGTGTGTGGCTGCTGCGGGTGAGCGCGGCTGGATGCTCCTTGGAGGGCGGGAGCTACGCCAGAGGGCCAGTCAGTCTTGGCACCGGTAGGTTTACTTCTCGGCTACCGTAACTTGCTCTAGATGCAAATTAATGCAACTTTTTTTTCTTTTTCTCATTGCATTTAGGAATTCTTAAAAAAATCCTAGGACAGAGCTGAAGTAATTTGAGTTGACTTTCTAGGGAGTAAAATGCTGCAAACGTGTGTTACGATGCTACGTTAAGGGGGGCGTTCTGAGGCTGAGAGCAGCAAGACTTCAGTGACCTCCCTCATCTTGTGAGCAGCTCCACAGCCAGCCCTGGCTGCAGCAGGTGCCTTGGGTGCTCCTCGCTCTGCGCTGCCGGGAGGCTGGCGTTGGCTGAGGCCATCCAAAATCCCGTTTCTCATGTCCTAAAACAGTATTTTTTCCATCAGGTCGTTTCCTGATCTGATAACTGGTGAAAATAAAAAGCTGTACAGCATCTTTGAGTCATATTTGGCAGAGTTTTGAAAACTTCTTCATTGTTTGGTGCTTGGAGAATAATAGCTTAGGTGAGACCGCGCCGCTGGCTCCTGCCAGCGAGCTTCGTGTGTCCGCCGTGGGAGACGTAACGTGGAGGTGAGCGGGGAAAGGAGCACTGAGGTGAGAGGGATTTCATCTCTGCAGTATGAATAACGGTCAAATCATTGGCCTTTTTAGCTCGTCCCCTGTTTTCAATGATACTGCGTTGGAAAACTTTCGGGAGGAACTTAGGCTGTGGTCTCCTGGTGGGTGAGGTTTCCCTTCCAAGAAGCAAGCGCTGAGCATGGGGGTGGGAAGCAGGGGTCGACAGCTTGGGGTCCGCCGGCTTATTGCAGGGCAGAGCTGCCTCTGGTGCCTGCCTCAGGCTGATCCTGGCGGGCGTCCGAGTTCGGACGGGTGCCGCTGGAGCTTTGTGGGAAGCAACACACTCGAGGTTTTGAAACTGGTGCCTGCATTCCAGATACTGATCTTAGCTCATCTGCTGCTCTTAAGCGTGTCAGCCCGATGGCAGAACTGCTTCCATTGTGGCCATTTGGAGGTTGGCATTTATTACCTTTTCCTTCTTTTACGCTAAATTGCCTTGATTGGCCTCCTCTTGTTGAAGAGTGGGTTTATTACAGCAAGGTGAAGCAGGGGGACGGTTCACGTCTGTGCGGTTTCATAAGTGCTTACACCTTAAGCAGCAAGGTGCTGCTCTGCCTCTCAAATACGACGGCGCTCATGAAAAACGCTGCGTGAAATCTGCCTTCCAGAAAGTGATTTTCTCAGAAACGTAGAAGCGGTTTCAAGGTTCACTCGCAGTAAAACACGTTCATTCATCTTGCTGCTGCACACGGTGTCCCTACGATCAGGCTGCAGGTTCTCACGAGATAAAATGGTCATAGGAGAGGTATGCTGGGCGGTTCATGGTTTTGTTTTGGTTTTGCTCTTACAGGCGTGTCTGTGCTTCATCATTTCTGTGGATCAGAGGGAGGAGGCTCTTACGGTAGGGCCTGTGTGCCAATATGAAAACTTTTATTATTTTTTTCCCGCAGTTAAATTACGAGAGGCTCAGAAGTGTGCCGTGCAGTACATGGTCAGTATTCGTACCCGCGCGCTGAATTTTGCCCTGCATATTTCAGAGCTGGAGGGTGACCATTTTTCAAGCTACTGGCTCACTGAGTCCCTTTAAATGTTTTCTTGCATGTTGTGCTCCTTTGTAAAATTGGCTTGGTATTTGTAGGACGTAAGGAAAGTCTAAGAATAGGTAGCTTAAATGTAAACTTCTTATTTTGCAGGCACAGTCTATGCTGAAAATTCTTCTGTCCTCAGAAGAGTTCATTTTTTACAGATCAAGCCTATTGTTAAATCCAGTATTGTCTGCAGTTTGGACAACTACTGATGCATCTTGAATTCTTAATCCAGAGAGATTTGGATGTGTAGATGGCATAAAGGTCTCTCCAAGTACATTTATAAAAAGATTTTCTCATCCTGATTTCCTGTGTTTTGGAAGACCTCCTTTAACCCCCCAAACCTTAGCGTTGTGATGAAAGCCGTTGGGCACAGACCTTTGGTCGGGGAGGTGTTGCAATCCTGTGCTTGCACGCACCCGAACGCAGCAGAGGTCTGACCGAGGCTCTGCTGGAAGCGTCCGGCCCCAGCCCCTTCAGCTGCCGGTGTGTTGGTTCCTGCCGGCCGTGTGCCTTGTACCCTGCGGTAGGATGGCACCGAGATCCTTAGGTAACGCGTTGGCTTTATGACCCCAAAGAGGCAACGGGGAGAAAACGAGCGGGGCTGCGCCGCCGCGTGCTGGCAGCAGGGCTTGGGAAGGTTCCCCACGCTCGGCAAGAACCGCAGCGCCGTGCCTGGTGCTTGTACAGACACAGCTGTCAGGAATGGGCCGTAAACGTTTGCTTTAGAAGCAGAGTCGAGGACCGAGGTGATGAAGGAGCTCCCGGAGGAGCCTCGCCGCTCGCTGACCGCCCTCTGGGGGGGCGGCTTTCCGTGAAGGACCTGGTGCTGGCAGGGGGGTTAACGTGGCTGGGTTAGATGGGCCGTTCTGATGTGGGTGCTCCTGCCAGGTTACACATTCAGGTTTGTTAAGCCTCTCGGCGCTGACCAGGTTCGGCCCTGTTTGGTGTGTACACAATGACTAAGGCACCGTTCTTCAGCCAGCCTGGGCAGAGCAGCTTGGGGCCGAGCACCCGCCTCTGTTTGCTCGTCCCGTGTAGACACCAGCCCCGGCGTGGCAGGAGGAGATATATTCCTTTCGGCTGTGACGCTTCGCAGGTTGTTTTGGCTTTGCTCGTAACAAATGTGTTTATGCCGAGGTGCTGGGAGGGCGAGCAGGCGCCCTCTGGTCCTGCGGGACGCGGAGCGCTTGGGGCCCACGTCCACAGCAGGCCAGGGCGACAGCACGGGTGTTAATGTGGCAGTTTTAGGTCATAACAGTGAAAAAAAGAAAAGGACATAAGTCCTTATGCTCTGAGCAAAGCACTGGGTAGGGAGCAGGTTCTTTGCGGCAGGTTAAGATGCAGTTGGCTGTTACAACTTCGTGCTCTTCTCTTTAAGGCTCTGGTATCGCCTACTGCCAGAGGTCGTGTCCTGGCCCAGCAGGATTACCAGCCTCATCCAGTGTGGTGGTTCGGGTGGCTTCAGCCATGAAGTTCTGAGTAATTCCTAGTTCTGTTCCCAAATATTTAGCCCCTTTGTAATTAATTAATTTTTAATTTGAATTCCTCTGTATTCAGGCTCCCGCATCCAAACAGAAAGCTGGCACGTTGAGGCAGTTGATTACTACGCTGGGAGCTGGCCACTTGTTAAATAAAGCAAAGAGTGTGTAGCCAAGAGCTGGCAGAAGGAAAGCTTTCAGGAAAATGTAAAGGCGAATTTCTTGGCAGATGTTTCTAACCTAAAAAGTTCCTATAGTGTCAGCAGCCTAGAACGCCGTACTGTAGGTTGTTTCTTCTGCTCTCTGAACGATGTAGTTTTGTGTTCAAAAGCATTCCACTTGCACTACGGTCTCCTGAAGGTCGTCGCTAAAAGCCTACAGCTCTCTGTCTATTTTTATTGGTCTTGGATTCCCAGGCATGTACAAGGGCCCTATTGTCAGGCCTACAGGCCGATTTTAACAGGCAGTCCCTTCCCTTAAATAATTTACGGTATCGATAAGTAGGTCTAGATGGCTGGAACATGCTTCAAGTGCGCATGTTCCAGAAAGAATGAGAGCAGTCAGTGGAAAATCCTTTTCTTTTTTGCCAGTCTGAAGCAGTACCTTTCATTGCAAACGCTTGGTGATGTAGGGGTTGTGGATTAAATGGAGGCTGGGCATGCCTACCCGAGGGAGCGCGGAGGAGGAGGGCACACCATTTCCTGATGCTGATACAATTTCTCTTACAGGTGAAGCATGCAACCAACCAGATTGTGATGAACTGTGCTGACATTGACATTATTACGGCTTCCTATGCGCCAGAGGGAGACGAAGGTAGGATTGTTTTCTTTGCTGGTGTTTGTACATGGTATTCCATTCCATTTTTGATGTGAAGTGTTGTTGCCAACAGTTAACTTCAGCTGCAAAAACCTGTAATAGTCAGGGACTATTAACCTACTTCTGAAGCACGAGATGAGTTACCTAGCCTTCAGCCTTTTCTCATCCCTACCGTTTGCATTATGCTTCAAAAAGTTACCTTCTTCTGTCACGTCTGTGTCTCACAGGCAGAAGGATGGCTATTTCGATGTATTCTTTATTTGTATAGCAGGTACTGTGTACAAACGTGATCTGTACCTGTGGACACGACAACATGGGGAAAATCTGCACCAAGGGCTTGGGTAAAAGTCTATCAGTAGCGGCTTGCAGTGGGAAGTCCTCATTGTGAAGGGTCTGCAAAAGTACAGAAAACAATTGACATTTAGCAGCATTTTCCTAGCGTGTGGCAGCATGGAAAGAGGTGTTTGTGTGTAGGGGACAGTGGCTGGGGTACAGTTCAGTGGAAGACTGGAAGTTTCTGCAAAAACAAAAGAAGCAGCACCTATTTGTAACACTTTCGGTAGTTGATGTCATCAGCAATTACGTTTAGAGGAGATTTATCAGGCACAAAAGAAGTTTCAGCAATTAAAGCATGAAAAGATTAAGATCTGGAAAATCAGCTCTTCGAAAGCGAGCAACGCGCTGGTGGTGTGCGAAGTCTTCGTGTGGTGCTTCGAGCCTAGCAGCTCTGTGGTCCGTGAGGCACAACTGTGTGTGAAATTCTTCAGACAAAAGGCTCTGCAGGTTCCTTTCCGTGAGGAAGGCGCTGCGGTGGTGTCACAGAGCAGGGTTGAACCATGGCTGTGAACTGAAGGCCTGGCCTTGGTGACAGGTAGGAGGAAGGTGTTTGTTTGGGCAAGTGAAACGTCTCCAGCAGGGTGATCTCAGAGCTGTGTTTCTTTCAACACCCAGAGAAGCAGCTTACCTCTCCGGATTTGGTAGGGACGGTTTGGTTCTTGGTGCAGTGCTCGCTCTGAAACGGCGCTGTCCTGGGGCTGATGGGGTTTCACCTGGCAAACAAAACACCTGCAGCGAGTCTTTGCATTTAAATGGCTCCGACCTTCTCGTAATGTAGCATTACAGAAACTGGAGGGCTCCCTCGGTGCAGGTGTGTGCAGCTGAGCCGTGCTCGAGCAGCCACAGACCCCCGTCCAAAGGAAGCGGCGCTGGGCAGGCGTCTTGGGGGCAGAGCTGGCAGCAGGAGGAGCTCGCCGGGAGGTTTGGGCAGCGGGGTGCTGGCTGCCCTGAGTGTGCCCCGGCTGTACCCCTGCTGCTCCCAGCTGCTGGCAGGGCTCTGTGGGCACTCCCGGAGCTTTTTCTTCAGTGGAGTAATGGGGAGGTACCAAGAGAGGTGGTAACGGCTGAGCGTGTCCGCAGTCTGGTCCAGCTGCCACTCTGCTGCAGGCCCAGATCACCTTTTAATTTCTTATTTTATCCTTGAGAAAATGAAAATAAATGGGAAAAAGTGCCTAGGAGTAAGCTCTTTCTGCTCAAGTCAAGGAAAGTTAACACACACACCCCCTCTCTATTTTATTTTTTTGTTTTCAGAGCCGATTTTCCTCTCCTGCAGGGCCTATTTTTGTGTTCTTTAACAGCAACACGCTCTCCTTGTAACTTTGAAGTATTAATAGCAGAGCTTAACAGAGGCTTTTTTTTTTTTTTCCCTTAAACTGAGTAAACTGGAAATAAATTTCTGTGGCCTCGGTTCCTTCATTCTGATTTTCAGATAGGCTTGAATACGGCGCTGGGCACGGAGCAACACGAGGACGGCCCCCTGGCTGTGGTAACGGCACGCACCTCAAACCGCTGAAACGCCAGTGGCTGAGGTGCAGTGCTGCGTGTTTTCCATAATTACACTCTGGCTTCATGGGGTTAAAACATAGCTTTCAATTCGGTAAGCTGCCAACTGGTATAATGGCTTTGGAAGAAAAATTGCATGAAATTGGCAGACTGTTCGCTGGCACCTGTTGATACAGATCAAGTCGGTCTTACTAATGCCTCCATTGTGCACAGCTCTTGGATGGTAATTTTATAACTGGTCTCAAAAGCAGAATACGAAATGTAGTCCAGTGAAGCAGCAGCAATCAGCCAGATCCGTTGGATTTAGTTACTTAGGTGCTGCTTCCTATTGCCTGTACAGAACGCTTGGAAGCGAGTTCATGTCGTGGCGTCTCCTGGGCTCTGCTGGGAAGTTGTGACCCCGTTTACTTCTGCACCCCAGTGGGAAGAGCAGGGAACCGGTCAGCCCTCGCCTTTCAAGCACGGTTACGTTCTGGAAAGCGGCTGTGTGGAGGAGAGACCTTGTTCGCCAGATAGCCTGCCTTCGTTTGTGGAGCTGCTCTGTTGACTTCTGTGCTGAGGCGTTTGTTCTCCTGCTAATGATTCGTGGTAGCTTGGCGCGCGCTGCGGTGTGTGCAGCAACGCCACTAACTGGAGCTCCGGGCCGTGTTTTCCTTCTCTTCCTATCCATTCTTTTAGAGACGAATACAGCAGAGGGTAGAACTTGGTCTTTGGAATTTTAATGTAGATTTGCCAGGAAATCAGGTTATTTCCCCAAATTCGACAGGAAGCCGAGGAACAATTGCTGAAGCTTTAAAGTCAAAGTGAAATTTTTTTGCCACGGTTGAATGTTAGTGAAGAATAAACCAAGAGAATGATCGTTCAGTGTTTGGAATAGAAAAACTCCCTGTTTTGTTACAGAATTAAGTGCAGTGATTGTAACTGAAGGATGTGCATTTGCCATTTGTGCCAGTTATGTTGTAATGGAACAAAGCTACTCAAAAAGATGGAGTTTTTGGAGTTTTCTTCTGCTGGAGTTACGACTGGCTTCTCCCGCTGGTCATAACAAGCAATTATTTTTGTTTTTCTAGAGGCTCATTTTTAGCATTTGTAGTCCAGTGTTTACAGTGCAGTCCTAGTGGCTAGGTACACGCGTGCTGTTCTGCTTTAGTCCAAATGGCCGACTTCGTTCAGCTGAGTGAAGCAGTGAGAAGGCAAACCCGAGCGAGTTGCTTTAAAAGTTAAATTTTAAGGGCCTGAGTTTCACACCTACTGCATGTTAGGCAGTTTGAGCTTCCCGTGAATCTCCACCAAGGAGCTGTGGAGTCGTGAGCAGGGTTTTACGTTGTCTTTGTTTAGCTTGGATCATTTTTCAGATGCTGGGAAATCTAAAGCAGTTTCTTAAATTTAGAGATGCTTAGGGAGCAGTAATTGGCAATTTCGTATAGAAGACTACAAGCAACTGTAACGATGTTTTTTTAGCAGAAATAAGTGAACTTTGATTTGTACTTCGTCTTCTAAAAGCTTTTAAGGCCAGGACCTGTTTTTTTTTTCCCTTCAGAGGATTGCAGGGACATGCCTGGATGCTAGTGCCTGAAGCGCTGTGGTTACACCTCAGCTGATTTTTTAAAATGACAACAAAAGAGCACTAGCGCCTACCAGAAGTTAAGCAGCGTGACCCAAGTGTATCTAAGCCATACTTCCCCTGGCCGGGGATCGCTGCTGTTCCACCCCAGCACGAGCTGCCCTAAACCCGTGCTGCTGCGGGAAGGGGCGGCGAGGCTCGTCCTCGCTGCCTGCCTTCTGTTGGCATTAACGTTCCTCCTGCAGAACCGCCATGTGGGTGCGGAATCTGCTCTGCCTGGGAGCTGCCTCTACGAGGAGGAAGGGAAAAGGGCAGAAAGGCAGCCTGGAGACAGATCACCTTCCTGATCGCGGCGGTTGCGTGAGTGCCAGCGTCAGGAAGGGAATGGGGACATGCAGCTGGGGCCAGGTGGGGGACGTGAGGCTGCTGCCTCTGCCTGCAGCAGACGGGGTTTGTTAAGTTTGTGAAACCTTTCTTTGCGGTAGAAAAGCCCATTTTCATCCTTTCTTCTGGAGAGGAACTTGATGTGACACAGAAATCTTAATGGTAGGTTATTTAAAGAGGTCTGGGCTGCGCTGGCATAGTTTGGGAATATCAGAAGGTGAGAATATTTCTGGCTTCTGTAAAGGGTTTTACAACCACTAGTTGGAGACCTGTGAGAAGATGTGACAGCACTTGGGAGCCTTCTCAGGAACGGCATCGGCAGAGTTCAGCGCTAACGCAGAAGGATAGCATATGACATGTCAGCCTGGAGATGCTTTAAGCTAAAGAGTTTAATTTGCAGGTGGGGTAGGCAAAGAGCACGCAGCACAGTCACAGCAGCTCAGCTGATGAGGACAGGTTCATTAAGCCAACATAGCTTCATTACCAGTGACGGGGGGGCTGCTTGGGGGGGAAACAAACCTGCCTGTGTAGGGCAGCGTTTTTTACAGTCAGCTTGATTTCTGATATTTATAATTCCATCATTTCCACTTGGCTTTGTCTTCGCTTTGTAATACGTGTACATTTGACTTTGGTTAAAACCTTTGGCTAGGATCCACGTTTATAAGTACGTGATACAGAAACGGGAATCAATAATTGATGTGTCCGTCTAGTTACCATGCGATTGCAGGAAGCACTCTGTAGGACTGTAATTCGTTTAAAACGCTGTTGTAAGATGTGATACGTAGAGCCCTGAGTTAGGGGGAGCTGCTAGGTCTGCTCTTTATTCATTTTTTCCAACAGCATCGAGCACCAGCAGCTTTTTATTTTCTCATGCGACTTGGTCCAGGCTGTGCACTAATGTGCTCGTGATTAACTTGCAACCTTGCAGTGCCAAACTCTCCGGAGTTAGTAGGCTGCCAAAACTGTGGTGCTCTCTTCAGGAGCTTTTGTATTCAACAGTGTTAGGAATTCAGACGGCCTTTTACTGCAATTACATCTTTGTTAGAAGCAGTTCTCTCCAACTACAGAAAGTATCGCTGATGGTTTTCTATGGTTCTTTCGCTGGGGATTAAATTAGCGCTGAATAGTCGGTGTATCTTGGAACCTTTCATTTATATTCTGCTCTTTTAGAGCACAGCGTCTCCCAGGAAATGGTTGCTTCCAGCCTGTTGGAGCTGTAACAGTTTAGTCGTCGTTTGACCTTCGAGCAGCTGGGATCTGGCACTATGAAATATGGGGGGGAGACGTTTTGGGGCTGCCGTAAGTGCTTGGAGGGGAGTGTTTCCACCTCCTTGCACTGAGCTGTCTCAGGAGTGTCTCAGGCTGGTTGGCATTTTGATGTCCGAGGCACGTATTTGGTGTAAGTGGTCTATCCCATCCCACTTAGAGCTGACTGAAATCTTGCAACTTCTCAGCGCAGACTGTTAGTCTAGAGTTCTTCTCAATCCTGTAAGGATCTTTTTCTCTTGAATTTGTGTCGGTCCTGTACGTCTTTAGAGCCAGAATTGTTTTATTGCAAGTATTTGTATTAAGTCCCCTAGAAGGGTGCGTTGCTGTGTCCGAGATTGCCCAGCTCGTTAGTCCAAGGCACTGATGTGCGGTAGGAAGCGCTGTTCTTCCTAATAAGCTGTTTTGATTCAGGTTTGTGTCCTTGTCATTGCAGTGGTTAAGATATGAAGATAGCAGGACTTGCACAGCAAGGCCCTCTGCAGCTGATTTAGGTTTTTGGTTGCAGGAGGCTGGTTGTACATCACTTGGGACGCAGCGATGGGAAGGTGGGAGCAGCACGGGGTATTCTCCCTTGGCTCTAACTACGCTGCAGGACAGTTTAATTCCTGTATAATGATTCCCTCCCCCAGCTACCCAGCTTGGCCTCGTAGTTCAGATGTTTGCATCTACAAATAGATCCAAGTGCTGTGTAAATGCCGTACTGCTTAATATTTCAGTTGGTTTTGGATGCCCTTGCTGAAAGGTATACGAACTCCAAGGTAGGTCCTTGGTTCTGAAGACAATTTTAAAGTAAAATCAACATTGAGATTTTCTTAGTGCTTAAAACCAAACAGAAACAACTTGCTGTGGCTATTGGTGTGCTTTTCAAACGGAGATCCACAAATTACTTAAATCAGGAGCATCCTGTTCGGAAAAATTAGCAAGAATCCTGCCACAGGGCTGTAGTGGCTGTTTCCAGCTTTCCTGGTGTTGTGCAGGACGCTGCTCTGACTGCGGTTGGGCAGTACAAGCGTCAGCGCTCAGGCAGCAGCAGACGTCCCTCTGCCAGGTAGGCAGCGCCCTGCAGGCAGCGTGTGCCTCGGGGGTGGACAGAGCGTGGAGGTGGTGCTTTGGGGCTGTGGCTTCGTGCTCTGAAGTTAACGTGCTACGTTTAGTTGTCTGAAGCAAGGTCACGTAAGGTGCATCTCCAGCAATGGGTGGCGTTTCTTTGGCTGCTTGAAATTGCTATTCTAGATTATTCCAAATCTGCATTGTTTCGGCCACTGACTGCAGCGTGTTGTTGGGTTCCGCTCATTCGTTTTAAGTGCTCAGGAGTTACACAAACACCACGGGGTCTTACTTCAAACGACGTCTGTTTCTCTGTTTCAGAGGTACACGCCACAGGGTTCAACTATCAAAATGAGGATGAGAAGGTTACCCTCTCCTTTCCCAGTACCCTTCAGAAAGGTAAGAGGTATTTCGGTGCTCTTGGCCTTAGGCCGTGTGTTTAAGGAGCTGCACCCTGAGCAGCTGGAGCCGCAGCCGCCTTCCCTTCGGTTACTGGCTGGGAGCACGGTGCTCCCTCGGGAGCCTGCCCACGGACAGTCAGCAGGAGGCTGAAAGAGGGGCACTCTGAAATATCGGTTGGAAAAGTAGACTGAAGCTCATCCTGAAAATACTGGGAAGTTGGGCTTCCCTTTTCTAGTACCAATAATGTATTTCAAGTAAGTGTCATTAAAAAAATGCTGTTCTTCTGTCTGTCTGGAACAGAAGTTCTGCTTCTATTTGACTGCTCAGTGCATGGATAGCTCTGGAACGGGCAGCGCAGATTAGCACCTGATGTAGGAAATCTTTCCTACAAGGTTCCTTAAAATCATTAAGATTAATGGGAAACAGAAGGGATAAAATCACTGCCTGTGGGTCTGTGGAACTGAAGAGGTGGTTCCGTCCATGGTGGTGCTTGCTTTAACACCTGAAGTGACTCTCTTTACCTGCTCTTGGGCGTTAGGCTCCCGAGCTATTTATGTCACATACTGATGATCTGTGCTCCTCTTACTGAGAAAGAGCTAATCTGAATTACCGGGGGTGTTCCTAGGCAGGAATGCACTAAGTCTTTTGAAAGTACCGGCCTTTGCTCTACAGAGTTTGTGGACTGAAACTGAGCTCCTCAGTTTGAATAAAGCAGCTTCATTTAATCTTTTCAAATACAAATGTAAAGATTCTGGGGTGATAAAACGTTAATGTTTCATTCTGTGTGATTGGCACGCTGCCTTTCTGGTCAAGATCAGGTTTCCCTTTTTACGCTGAGACATCGAGGGCAGAATAAATCCCAAGACTAATTGACTTAGCAGCTTGAAGGCAGCCAGTGCTCCACTTTGGCCTTTTCAGAGGATGCTATTACCACTTAGTAGCCATCCGATATTTTTTGCAAACTTTACTCAGAGGTAAGAGTTGCAGGATCAGAGTTTTCAGGTGGCTTAAGGCAGGTGTCTGGTTTGCTGTGTTGTATTTAGAGGATGAGAATGAGCACTGCAGGAACCTTACAGGAATTTAACCGTCAAGAGCCAAAACGCCGAGATAGGTCTGGCTTTGCCTGCATTGGTTCTGATGTTTAGCTCTGCTGGAGCTTATTTTTGCGTAAGGAGGGAGAAGGGTTTGAGGGAGGCTGGCAAACAATTCATGGGTGGAGATGGGTTAAGGGACATCTTACTTCAGAGGGGCAGTGGGCCAGCTGAGCAGCCTGGCCTGCAGGTCCGTACCAAATAAATGCGCTGTTTGGCACGTGCAAATAACAATGTCCCATCTGCTTCTGTTTCAGGGACAGGAACGCTAAAGATAGACTTTGTAGGGGAGCTGAATGATAAAATGAAAGGTTTTTACCGAAGTAAATATACTACCCCTACTGGAGACACACGCTATGCTGCTGTCACTCAGTTTGAGGTACGGGCTATATTTTTGTTTTCAGATAATGTCATCCTTAATATAGGGTTGGTTCTTAAACACAACAAAGGCCTCGTTTCCTAGCTTGAGCTCTACCCTCTGGGCAAACTTTAAAAAAAAACATTTTTTGCTTCTTGCTCTGAGCGTGGATGGTTGATGCCAAAGGTATCCTTCACACTGCGTCCTGAAGGTCAGTACATTCTGCATCTGGCAACTTCCCCAGCCAGGGATCACGCTGATGTGTGATGCTTTGTATATATAAAATAGATGGTTTTAAACATTGCGTCTATTTATTTAGAAGTGGTCAAACACATCTCTGTAGCTTGCCTTTGTGAAATGTATTAATTTTTAATGGAACATTCAGATTTAATCTCAGCATCTTAATGACATCCAAAAATGTGAGCCAGATAATGCCTCAAACGTTATGTAAACCCTGGTCATAATGAGAGAATTTTATACCATATTGTAATTTCATCTGCCTGGTTACATAAAAACTCCGAGTACTTACCTAATACAAATGGAACATTTACTGGGTGCAGCAGAGTGGTAGAATATAAACAGGTGGTCCTGTGTGCACTGCCTGTGAACGCCTGGGTGCCCTCTCTGCTTCCACATGACTGAGCTTTGCTCCTGTCATGACTCTGCTAAATTTTACTCAGACGGTAGAATTCCATCAGAGCACAGAGATCATTTAAAAAAAAGGAGGGGGGGGGGGGGGGGAGAGGAAGTGAGCTATCACAGTAGCAACAAAACGCTCTAATGCAGGGGTCGAGGGGTATCAGTGAAGACACCACACCAGTGACCAGCCATCAAACATCCAACTTCTTGCCTGTAAAACATACTGATTTTTGTGTGCATTCTTACTGCAACAGTATCTCGTGATTTATTTGGTTAATGTTCTTGTTTCCTTCAGGCTACTGATGCTCGCAGAGCCTTCCCTTGCTGGGATGAGCCTGCTATTAAGGCAACGTTTGATATTTCGTTGGTGGTTCCTAAAGACAGAGTAGCTTTGTCAAATATGGTAAGTTCTTAATGTACAAGCAAACTGTATTTTAAATAAAGCTATAAAGGCAGCTGACTGAAAGGTAATAATATGCTTTGGGAATTAAGAATATAGTCTATCTATTAGCTATTACTAAGCAGCTCTAAATTGAGATCATTTTTAAAAAGATATTTTTGTTATTTCAGATGCTAACACAAAATCGAAACAGACCGTGCAAACCACAGCAGTGTTTGTTTCTTTTTAGAAAAGGTCTTAGCATATGTCAGGCCACGTGCTGCTTAATTAAGAGTGGCTGAAAAAAAATAAGCCTTTGCATGTTTATATAGCTGCTATAACTTGAGATAAATAAGCATGTTTTCTGCCCTAGAGAATTTCTGGGCAGAAATAGGGTAAAATGTGCAAGTAAAAGTACTTCTGTCACAAATACAAGTGGGCATTTTCAGGCTGCTATTTTAAATATGGTACAAATATTTCTGGAGAAGAGCAAATGAGTTTTAAAGTAGATTTATATATATATATATATGTATATGTTCTAGTAACACTAACCTTCATAGTTACCTGTAAAGTCTAGTTTTGCCCACTGACCATGTGGTTGCAGGTTTTTTTTGGTACTTTAGTAAAAGTCTTGTGCCTTATTCGGAATTGGGTAATATCCTCGTTGGAGAACAGCAGCTGCTGACTTACACGTTCAGCTGCCTTTCCAGGAAGAGAATATAATGTGTGTGTGTATAATAAACAATAAAAGCACACCTCCATGTGTGATGGGGCTTTTTGTAGCTATGTAGACATATGGTATGGTCTGTATTTTATAATCAGAGGTCTTCCATGTTAAATGTGTGACTCTTAATGACGCAGTAATTAGTCAAATGTGTTGCATAATGCAGTTTCGGTGCCATGAGACTAACCGATTCTCTTTCGTGCTGAAGAACGTCATCGACCGCAAGCCGTACCCGGATGATGAAAACCTGGTGGAGGTGAAGTTTGCTCGCACCCCTATAATGTCGACATACCTGGTGGCATTTGTGGTGGGCGAATACGACTTCGTAGAGACCAGGTCCCTGGATGGCGTCTTAGTGCGTGTTTACACTCCCGTTGGCAAAGCAGAACAAGGAAAGTTTGCATTAGAGGTAAATGTGCTCAGGGTGATTCTGCTGCTGCTGTCGCGACCTGCGACAGGCTGGACGTACCTCCGTCCTCCGCTCGGTCACATAAATGTGCACAAAGCTTGTGGGGGTGTTTTTGCTTTAATAGCTCGGGGACATCGGCCTCAATGTTAAAAGAAATTTCACTTGTGGACAAACTCGTGTCTTTAATGACAAAAGTATGCGTTTTACTTGTTTTGATTCGATAGTGTAGACTTTCATCCTCAGACAAGGAGAAGTGCTGACAGGTAGGCTGCAGCCTGGGAGGAGAAGGGAAGGGGAGTCTTCCAAACCACCATGCTCTGGAAGCTGGGAACTGAGCTTCTGGAGGAACGCTTGTGTCTGCTGCTTTCTTAGGCTACTTTTAGCTGTAAAGAAATTTTAAAGTTACAGCAATGTTTGCAAGTTCACGTGATATTTACTAAGTTTCTCCTCTTATCTCTTACAGGTTGCTGCTAAAACTCTGCCTTTTTATAAGGACTACTTCAATGTTCCTTACCCTCTTCCTAAAATTGATCTCATAGCTATTGCAGATTTTGCTGCTGGTAAAGTAACTCACTTTATTGATGAACTGTATTTTATTTGAATTATAAACATTTAGGAAGAGGTGTGTATCAATATCAATAAACCTTTGTATTTATTTTATAAAGGTGCCATGGAGAACTGGGGCCTTGTTACTTATAGGTATGCTGTTAAAATACTGTCTTTCCCCCTCTTTGTTCACTAATTCTTGGAAATAACTGGATTAGTTTTAGGGAGCTGCTCTCATCCCAAATAAGACCGAGTAAATACCTCCAGATCTTGCTTCAGTTTGGGTAATTTTGACTTCTGCAGCAGCGTGCATTATTATACAAATCTTAGGAAGGCAAGAATGAGCTATATGACTACTGTCCAAGGGTGTGAGGATTTTTAACTGTCTGGCAGCACTGCCTGTTCCACAAGAGAACTTTCTTGGCTGCTTTTTTTCCCCATAAAAGTTACGTACTTACCGACACAGCTGGAAGGGTTTCTTATTTTATGTTGTAGGCAAGTTGGTAAATTTAGCAACCACATTATAATCATGTAAATCAAAAATACTAACTTGCCTTCCTTTTCAGTTTTTTTTCTGTTCATCTGATCAAGTTTTTGTACCTTTGCTTGATACTCTCACATGATCTGTGCTCATTGCTAGACTGATCTTCCTTCATTTTGTGCAAGATTGGACTTGTAAGCTTTGGACTTAAATCTGAAATCATTTGAATTTCTTCTGCAAAACTGTTGATTTGGCCTCAAAAAAATTGTCATGGAAATTTGAACCTAGGTTTAAAATCAACTTCTTGCAATTTGGATGAAACCTGATACTTTACTCCCTGTGGGGAAAAAAAATATTTGTCTTGAATGAGCAGAATTTTTGGAAGCCTTTCTTAATTTTGCTGTTAAACTTCCCCCCCTTGTACTCGGCTTGGCACGCTTGCTTTATCCCTTTGGGGACAGAAGGTCGGCATAATCCGCAGGCACCACCTCTGTGTTGAGGTGCCCGTTTTTCCCCTGAGTCGCAGCGGTCCAGAATCCTTTTTCTGGCTGACCCACCGTGTCCTGACCGCGACGGGGGTGTCGGTAGCGCGAGGCCGTGTGCCTGGCCTAGGGAGCACGTGCGTGTGTGTGCTGTGCGTGGAGAATCCCGTGCACCTGCAGCGGCGTGTGTAACGCAGCCGGTCATGCACTCGGAAGAGCTGGAATTCCTCTGGGGCTGGGGCGGGCAGAGGAGGTTTGCTGTGCATACAGCTTGCAGTGCGAAGGGAGTTACAGTTCAGGTGAGATTTGCCCTCTCCTCCCCAAATCCCTCCTTCCTAGATTACGTAGGTGAGCTGTTGCATAAATAAAGGGTAAACTTTCTCGTTCCTGCTTGGGTTTTTGCACTTGTCTTCTTGCATGCCATGAGGAACTATTGCTCCAAAGCATTCCAATAACCGTGGAATTTAACAAAACCATTTTGTGTCTAAACTGAAATAGCTCTTGTTTTTTCCAGTTGTACTGATCACTTTTTAGCTCGCTTAGGTAATTTAACCTACTTGTGATTGTGTTTTTTTTGCCTCTAGGCATGTGCCACCCTGTTCAGTTCTCTCTCTCTTTTAAATACAGGGAGACTGCATTGCTCATTGACCCCAAAAATTCCTGTTCTTCATCTCGCCAGTGGGTTGCTCTGGTTGTAGGACATGAACTTGCTCATCAGTGGTTTGGAAACCTTGTGACTATGGTACCTAACAGTTACAAGTTCTTCTAGTTTTCTGTGAAACGTGCTTCGTATCATGTGCTACTTAAAGTGTCCCTTAATAACACGTTGGGCATGTTATGTTAATGGTTTTTAATTTATAACTGGTGCTTTATTATCACTCCCTTCTTCACCACTGTGTTCTTTGAAAGTATTTTTAGACTTTCTCTGTGTGAAACACTGTTCAGTCGTTTGAATACTCTTCTAGTTAGAGTCGTGCCGGTGTTCCACACAAATGATTTTGGCTAGTCAGATGACTCAGGGCAGTAATGCAGTTTCCCTTTCAGGTAGGCATGATTCACTCACCAGGCTTTCATACCAAGGCGTATCAGTGCCAGCTCAGCATTGCACATCGCTCTAGTCCGCTAGTCAGAAGGCGCTCAGTAGTAACGTACGTGAATTACTTCAGGTGTTTGGGAAGCCAGCTGTCGGAATGGTTTCATGTTTAAGTCATTTTAGTGGGAACAGAAGCAATATGTGAGGCAGCAAGACTGAAATCTGCAAATAAACTCCATTTAGTGCTAAAAACTGAAAGCTGTATCTGTCAGAGTTTCTGCTGTTAGCAAATAGCGTCAGCTTACTCTGTTAATTAGAGCTGACACTCCTTATCCCCAAACCCCACGGACATATGTTTGAATCCAAATATTTCACAGGTTAGGAAGCTTCTTGTATTGCTAGAAACCAGCGTGTTTGGCAAAAAAAGAACATCGCCTCGGAGCCCCGAATCTGCATTGTTCTGGCTTTCAGGCTGCTTAAATGAAGTGTGAGTGGGTGGAAGAAAACCACCAATATAAATATTAACGCTCAGCAGAAGTTCTCAAACTTTTTCACAGTGCTGTGCCTCTTAAAATCCAGTCGGCTGTGTTCTTGTTTGTGGTAGCACAGGTAGCTTCCGTATGAGGGCAATGTGGGGCAATTTCTCTTCTGTGGTGCAGCTGTGAAAAGTGAAAACAGATTCCAGTGTTATTCCAAGTTTCTGGACAGTCAGCTCTTTCTCCTCTTATAACCTGAGATGCTTGCACCAGCCTCAGCACCGCTGGTTTAGATTGCCAGTACCGGGTCTTACTGGGCAGCACACTATGCCAGTTCTTTGTAGCAAATACAAATGAGATCAGAATACTTCCAGGGGAAGAAGTAGATTCTTGAGCAATTAGGTTGTAAATGAGATGAGGGTGTTTTTGTCCTTGCTATCCATAGCTTGTTTCCTTTTCTCTCCTGCTTCAGTTAAATATTAGAAATGAAGGGAAAAAAATTAAACGTCAATGTAACATTCACATTTTAAACCAAGCCCACCCTTGGCTGGGTGAAATCACTTTCAGCTATTCAGTAGAGTTCAGGTTTCCATAGTCTGGAACACTGCTAGACTCCAGGTTTTCTCCTGTATGTAAGTATGTTCATTAGCAACAAATAAAAAGTTAGTTTTCTGCAGCTGATCTTATTCAGCTTGAAGAAGGCACTGTTGTGTTGCCCACAGTTCTGCTGCTTTGTGGAGCCGTGGCTTTGCATATCACTGCCTCAGCTTCCTAACCTAGATAACGTTCGTAGCAGTCATTCATGACAATTCCCTCAGTGGCTCTGCTCTGACCTCTAGTCTAGTCTGGGAATTTCGCTTGTACCTGATGCAGTTCTCCATGCAGAATTCCTAGACCTTCAGACAGGGGAGGACTCTGCTAATCACTGCTCTTGGGCTGTGGACCTCTTTATAGGGAGGAATTTGGGTTTACGTGTATTGCCTTTTTCTGATTTGTGCTACGCTAGGCTGTTAACAGTTTACCTTTTCTGGAAACTTCTTGTTGATTAAGTGATGTTCCTGGAATTTTGTTGTTAATTTATTTTTTTCTGCCTTCTCATCTTTCCAGGAATGGTGGACCCATCTCTGGCTGAATGAAGGATTTGCCTCCTGGATTGAGTACCTATGTGTAGATCACTGCTTCCCAGAGTACGATATCTGGACTCAGTTTGTTTCTGCTGATTACACGCGAGCTCAAGAGCTTGATGCCTTAGACAACAGCCATCCTATTGAAGTAAGTTTTTCTCTTTGTTCTAGTCATCTCCCTTTTTTCTTGTCAGCTGGATGTGAGTTTTCTTTTCTTATTGACTAAAGAGAACTGTGCAGTCATTCATAATGCAAAGGAAAATTTGAAGTTGCATTTACGCTTTGTGGCTTTTGCTTCATTAGAACTGGTGTTTCAAAAGTGAGGTCTGAGGGTTTGACGATGGCTTCTTCAGGAGCGTTCCTGCTCCACTGACTTGAAATGGCAAAGTGGGTGCAGAGATTCCACTAAGACAATTTGGGGATGTGTATCCATCCACGTGTGCTTTCTTCAAAGAGAAAAGTCAGCTCCTTAAGCAATAAAACAAACAAAATCAAAATCTTGTGGCAATTAAAATTGTTCTCACTGTTAATTATCCTGTTTACCACAGGTTAGTGTTGGCCATCCATCCGAAGTGGACGAAATATTTGATGCTATTTCTTACAGCAAGGGAGCGTCTGTAATCCGAATGCTACACGACTACATTGGTGATGAGGTAAAAAGATTGTTGTCAAAAACCTAAGTGTAGGTTGCCAATTCTTTTTACAGTAAAAAAAAAAAAAACCTTTCTACTATTAAATTTATGAATTTTATGTTTTGAAGGATTTTCTCCAGTGTGATTTCTGGGCTGTATTTGAATGTAGCTAGGAGAAATAAGATTTATTTCTGTATTTTCCCCACTATTTCAGTACTAAAAGTTGGCTAACAAAAACGTTTTAAGCTATTCTTTCTAGTAGCATAGTTCAGGTGGGAGTTAGGTGTGCATACTGATCCTAGGATTGTTCGGTTGGTTCTTGAATATAAATGCAGTGCTGAGGGAGGTAGAGAGGACGTTCTGGTGCCATTACCTCTTCAATTGTGTGTTCCCAGGACTTTCGGAAAGGAATGAATTTATATTTAACGAAGTTCCTGCAGAAGAATGCAGCTACAGGTAACTGATGATTATTACGCCTAAGAAAACTGATTTCTGGAGACAACATTTTTGTTGCTAAACTGATGGATTCTTGCAAAGCTGGTTTTCCAACTGAGATAACTGAAATGCAAGGAAGTAATTGGCTTGTTTCCAGTTTCATACACTGTCACCTGCACAGCCAGAATTCAGCATCCTGTAGGGGTTCTGTATCTCAGGAGTGTGTGGATGAGGTAATCGGAAGGACCTGCGTTTACCATTCACAAGCGTATCTGAGTGATGACTGAATTCAGAAGCAGAGTATCATGGTTTGCCATGTAAGCCTTTTGCAAGCTTCATTTTGCAGTATTGGTTGCGGATGTGATTGAGCAGTTCCAAGTCTGGTCTAACATCTCACGGTGCTTTCTTTACTTAGACCTTTTTTGTGCATCAGTCACAAATGTGGAAGCGGAACATCGTGCTCGGTCAGCCTTTAACAGCCCACGTTGTTCAGTTGGCTCTTGGCATAGTATGTGAAAAACCTGAGGAAAAGATGCTTCTGTTTATCCTTTTGAATATACAGTGTGTATTGGTTACATTTTGTAGTTGTAATGAAGCTTTCTTCCTCCCTCTCCTCACCTGTGAACGGTTTAAACTATTTCCTTTTTCTTGCCCATCATCAGTTGCAATTTGACAAAAAGGCAGTCAGAAACACGAAGGGCAAACTGGAGTGCTAACATAGCCTCCCACCCTCCAGTGCCTGTGTAGTGTCTGTAGTCGTGTCTGACACGTCAAGGCTCTGGGAGACCTCAGTCAGACTCTTCTTCTGCAGAGGACCTTTGGGAAAGCCTGGAAAAAGCTAGTGGTAAACCTATTGCTGCTGTGATGAATACATGGACCAAACAAATGGGATTTCCGCTCATTTATGTGGAAGCTGAACAGGTAAATTTTCTTGCAGTTCCCCACATAATAACTCTGTTTTTTCAGTACTTCAGATCAAATAGTCTGCGTTTAGATGTGTTTAAGATGGAATTTGGTAGTATCCAGTCGGTTAAAAAATAAAAATAAGCTTTGACCAGGAGACATCGCAGCGAATTGCGCTGTTTAGGAACAGAGCTGTTTCTAAAGGGAGCAGAGAGCAGCTCACTTGAGAAACCCAGTGGAAAGTGATAATGGAGTTTATCCGCAAGCGCTCTAGATCACGTGCTGGGAGTTTGCTGACATAGCCCGTTTGCTCTTTGTGTGTGAGAAGGGGGGAGGAAGGGAATATTTGAGCTAGGTCCCCTTGCAGCACAGTTTGCTTCTCGCTCCAGTTGGATTATGCTTACTCTACAAGATTGCAGACTGAGGATTAGTGGCTAAAAACTGAGGTCAGACAAAAGTCTGCCCCCCAAAAAATCAATTGAGGGTTAGGGGTATGTGTGTTTTAACAGTAACAGTGATTAATAAACTGGAATGAATTCTTGTGGTTAGCTTCTGTCTGTGGAGGAGAATGAAAGTTACTCCAAGTTTAAAAGTGCACAGAAATAAAGAGCGATATCCAGAAGCTGAGATGAGATGTGCTAGTAATTCCTTTCTCCTTTCATCCCATGAATATTGAAATAAGTTGCAACTCTTTTGAAATCTTATTTTTATTTTATTTTTTCAGCAAGAAGAGGACAAAGTGTTGAAGTTAGTCCAGAAGAAATTCTGTGCCAGCGGACCATATACTGGTAAGATGAGTGCTAGGAGCAGGAGCAGCGTGTTCAGATGCTTTTGATGAATGCCTGAAACTGATGTCCAGTTTAAGGCCAGTGCTGCTATCTGAGGAGCTCTGTAAGCTGCTGGTTTTATAGTCATAAATAAATAAAAATGCCTCGTATGGAAGTCAGCTCTATTTTTAAGATACAAATTCTGCCTACCTCCTCCGCTTATGGAAATTAAAGTGTTCGGCTTCAAAGGTGGTTTAGATTTTTGGCTTTGGAGTCTCGAACTGCTCTTTTCCTTCAGGTTTTTGTTAGTTTAAATTTAAGCAGACTTACTTAAACTGCCACTGAAACTTGTTTGAGCATCAGGCAGGTTTCTCAGTGTTTGCATACCTTTTTTCCTTAGGCCTTCCTTTTCTTGGTTTCCTCTTTTAGGGGAGGATTTTCCCATGTGGATGGTCCCCATAAGTATTTGTACAAGTGATGACCCCACCTGTGCCAAAATGCAAATATTGATGGACAAACCAGAGCTGACCTTGGTTTTGAAAGATGTTAAACCAGACCAGTGGGTGAAGGTGAGTTGTCACAACGGAAGAGAACATGTTCCTAGCAATAAGCTGGGTTGTCACTGTAATGTGCCCCTGCATTTCAATTTCCTCTTCTCTTTTTTTCCTTGCAATCTTGTATTTCTTGTGGAGGGGCCTTTCTGTGTTGCTGTTGGATATTGGCTGCTCTCTGTAATGCTTGCTTAGTGTGGTCCTTTCTCTCTTGGAAGTTTTGCTTCCAAGAGCAGTCCAGACGATGTAAACTGGAACGTTTTAGGAGTGCAAGCCCAGAAAAACAGAGCACCATTAAGTAGAGGCAACTTTTGATTTGAAATGTGGTGGCTTTTTCAGTATCCTATGGCAACCACAGTTTAGTTCAAGTCCATCCTGAGCAAAAATAGTCCTGTTTATCTTTCATTAAGTGTGAAGGTTTTCAATGGGCTATTACCAGGCGAGTACAAATCTGCAAGTGAAAAAATTCACTGTTGAGATCTGTTGCAGACACCAGTCAGAAACAGAATTTAAAAACTGAAAGACAGCAGCTGACTGGGATTATTGCCATATGAACTAATGAGGTTGAAGAATAATTGTTTCTAAGCTGGAGCTGTACTCCGAGAGGTGACTCCATGAAATAACAGTAAGGGTTAGTCTCTTTTTCATTCTAAATCAAACCTTTCCATTTAACTAACGGAATATTGCAGCCTTCAGACCTGTGTATTCCCTTGTATCACCTTATCTATCTGCTTCCCCCTGGTGATAGAGGGACATGTAACGAACAACCCTGAAACCCACCTGTCCAAACAAGACCGAAGATTGATACTGCTGCCTGAGAAGGCATCAGTTCGGCTCGGTCCACGGTGAATTTGTAGGACTGCTGCCTGCAAGGGTTGTCAGCCTCATGTTTTTAGTTAGTGCCACTGTCCCGAGGACTGGCAATTGGACTGACCAAAACTGTAGCACCAGCAAAAAGGGGAGCGACCTTTTGATGAGCTCAGCAATGTTTCTGGTTTATGTCTGGTACTGTTGTTCAACCAACCAAAATATTTGACTGCCTACACTGAAATACCAGCAGGTAGTAGCATGTAATCCATCAAACTTGCTGACCACGACTTGCTTTTATGCAGGGCAGAGGTACTTGTTCTCCTTTCTTAACTTGGATAGAGAACCATTTTCTGGAATTGAGCAAGTTGGGAGTGAGGTTACAAAAGTTAAGATTCTAGCACCAGCAGTCTCCTGCATTTTATCTTCCCAGTACATCACCACCCTTACTTCAGTTAGGAGTTACCCACAGAAGTTTCTCTTCTCTCCTTGTCCCTAGCCTCTGCTTCCTCATGCCAGCTCCCTCTCATCTTCTGCCTCTTAGAGAGCATTCCTTATTTAAAATTTTAGTGTGCCCTCCCCCCCCCCTTTATTTTAAAATTTGGTTTAAATGACTACTGACTTCTCTGAACTGCAGTAGTTTGAGAAACGTCTCATGGTACAAAACCAAAACAAACAAAACACACACACAAAAATAACATGCACTTTTGTTCCTTACTTTTAATTTTTTCCTCTTTTGGTACATTTCAGTTAAACCTTGGGACAGTAGGGTTTTACCGTACCCAGTATAGCCCTGACATGCTGGAGAACTTAATACCAGCGATCAAAGACCTCTCCCTACCCCCTGTGGACAGACTTGGCCTGCAGAATGATCTTTTCTCTCTGGTAAGCAACCTTTGCTATTCTGTCTAATAATGAGAGCTCTAGTAGCTGCAGAAAGCAGTGCTTGTCGGCCTCCGTTTCTGGAGGCAAAGCGCCTTTGGGATTACCGCATATATTTAACTATTAATTAGCTCAACAAGTTCTAACTTGTATCACAAGACTTAAATCCTGTGGAAGCAGTCTGTCTAACTCCCGTTTTGCTGTTATCTGTAGGGATGTATTATTTTATGGTCTTACAAAATTAATTGTTTTGAGAACTTGCTTTCTTTTAACTCCTAAAAATAAGGATATTTTAATTACCCCCTCAAAGATTTTGTCCAAGACTTTATCAGCACCAGGAGTTTTACCCAGTAGGGCTCGTTAAAGCTGGAGGAGGTGGCTGTTGGGGATTCCTACTGCTTAAAAGCAAGTTATTACCCCAAAAGCAGATGATACTAGCTCTGAACAATTAACGACTGTATTATCTATTTCAAATTGCACTTTCTTATTCTTGCTGGTTAGCAAATATATATATGGAAGCTTTGAAAACATGGTTTTGATACCCTGCCTCTCTAGATTCAAAGCGTGTAATTCACCATGGCTTAGTTAGAGGGTTTGAAACTGTAGCCTTGGTCACTTCCCTAATATTGCAAACCAGTGGGACAGAAAAAGGAGAAAATAATACAGGAACACTGCATTAGACTCCTGTCTTGGTTTCCATTTTTAATGGTATTTTATCATAGGTGAAGATAGCTTTGATAGTAAAAGTTGATTTTCACCCACTTTTCTGTACTGTAAGATACCGGTCCGCTTCCAGATTAAGCAGTCTGGTTGGAGATGCTCACTGTAGGTATCAGCAACTGAGCTGAGCACAGAAGTGTGTTCCTGATGCTCTGAAGCAGTACTAAATTTTGCTGGCAGAGGTGGAAAGGCAGTACTACTTGAACTGTTTCACGAGTAGCAAGAAGCAAAAATGGTCTCTGCAGTTTTACACTCTCAATTTAATGAAGAACAAAAATGAAGCCTCTAAATCTTCACAGTTTTTAGTTAAAATAAGATTTTGGTGGGTGTAGTATCTGGCTGAGAATAACTCTGTAGGTTTGTTATCTTTTGCCAGCATTGCTGCAGTTTTGTTAAGTCACTTAATCTTGCTGTCTGCTTCCTGTTTGCAAAATGTGCTTGTAATTACACAGCTGTCTCCTTGTGAAGTGCTTACCTGGGTATGAGAAGCGTGGTGTGCCCTGAGCAGACAGCTAACCTGTGTCTTAGCTGTGTCAGCTCACCCTGGCAGAACCTCACAGGAGAGCTGGCGTACAGGCTGTGCAAACTGAACGGATAAGACTCTTAAATAAGGCAATGAGCTATTAAATATCTTAATTCTGTCTGGAAGTAAAACTAACCCGTGTCTTTTCCTCTCCCAGGCCCGAGCTGGAATCACTAGCACTGTAGAGGTTCTAAAAGTCATGGAAGCTTTTGTCAATGAGCCCAATTACACCGTGTGGAGCGATCTCAGCTGTAACCTGGAGATTCTCTCAACTCTCTTATCCCACACAGACTTCTATGAGGAAATCCAGGTGTTCGTGAAAGATGTATTCTCACCGATAGGGGAGAGACTGGGATGGGACCCCAAGCCTGGAGAGGGTAGGAAAACTTACACTGTGGGATCCAATAGTGGTTTTGAAATGCTTCTGTGTAACTAAGCCATTGAGACTTCGGGAAGGGCAGAGAAGGAAGGAAGAGGAAGGTCTGAAGTAGGCATTTGTGGGTATTTTTATACTTAAACAGCCAAACCCCAAAACTGTCCTCTTTTCTCAAGTGCAAGCTAAAATAGTGAAACTTTTCCCTACCCGGTCACTGATTGAGTAAAAACTCTCTGCTTATTAGACTATAGGGATGGGAAGCCACACACATGCATGTGTACTTGTCGTAGTTAGTCCTGTTGTAGACTCAAATGGTTATTGCTACCAGCCTAGCTCAGATTACGGGCACAGCCTGATGTAGTTGCTCCAGAATTTTCTTCTCCTGACCCTCTTGCCATAGGAAAATCAGTGCATTCTTCCATGGGCACCAATGAGAGGGGGAAAAGTCCTAGTTTCTTTAGGTATCCCCAGGCACATGGCAGGATTATTATACAGCTCTGCCCTGATCAGTCTACATGGACTTAAAGAATTACGTTCATTAATTTAATTGCTGAATTGTCTCCAAATAACTGTATTTTATCCTGCTACTCATTAGGTCATCTTGATGCCCTTCTCAGAGGTCTGGTGCTGGGCAAACTAGGAAAAGCTGGGCACAAGGCAACATTAGAAGAAGCCAGGCGCCGATTTAAGGACCATGTGGAAGGAAAACAAGTTCTCTCAGCTGATCTGAGGAGTCCTGTAGGTTATCGTAAATTTTGATTCCAATGTTTTAGGCACATTTAGTGATGCAGAACAGCTCTGGTCTCTAGGTGATATTGATTTTGGGGATTGGGAGACTGCTCAAGTGCAGTGCTGAACCTGAGCTGACTTCTGTTCATTTTCATTTGTTTATGACCACCTTACACCCTCCAGTCTTAAAAGCAATGTGGGAAATTGTGCAGGGATCCTTGAAGAGCACTACAGGTGTCAACTTGGCCTCGCAGAGCACAAAGTCCAGCTGTGGTGGACATGGATTGGGTATACATGAAGTACTTGCTAGCTATGGCATGCTACAACGATGCCTTGCTCTGTTGTTTAGCTGTAGTTGAAATTACCCAGATTATGCTGAAACTGAAGAGCCCAAGGAGTTGATGAGTCTTTAAAATTCAGTGTTAAAACGAAAGGTGTCGGTGCAGGTATCTTCCAGATCTGTTCACCTGTCTGAAATCTAGCCTCAATACATAGAAACCGATTGTTGTTGTAGAGCCCTTTCATCCCTACTGCCAGCTTTGCTTCGCATTTCTAAAAGCGTGATTTGTGAGGGACTTCCCTTGTTTATGCTCTCTCCTAGGTATATGTAACAATTTTGAAGCATGGAGATAGTACTACTTTAGACACCATGCTAAAGGTGAGTGCACACTCCTGTTAACGCTGCCAGCTTATGCAATGAAAAGCTAAATATTTTACCCTACAAGTTCGTCTTAAGACGTAGTTTATCTGCAGACAGCCCCAGTCGGATGTTTTACGGATGGTGTGAAGGCTAGGGCTTGCTTGTGGTTTTCCTTGGTCCTTGCGTAGTGTGAAATTGCCACCTAGTGGATTGTTGCATCTCATTTTAGGATTATTTTTCATTGCTCAGAGGCACGGTTCTACTTGACCTTACATAAACAGCGGTGAAGATCAGTTTATTACTATTGGTACTTTCTGCTGATGGATGTGTAATGAGGTCTGTAATGTAGATAGCCGCAGGATTATTCACGAGCGTGTTCAATTTGTCCACGTACTTCGCTTGAAGACTAACCTAGAAGCTGTAGTGTATACAGCAACTTCAGTGGTGCTACTTGAGAGGAAGCCTTTTAATGCCATGCACTAACATTGTTCGCTCTGGCTTTGAAGCTTCACAAGCAAGCAGACATGCAGGAGGAGAAGAACCGAATTGAACGAGTTCTTGGAGCCATCTCCCAACCAGAACTGATTCAAAAAGTTCTCACCTTTGCACTTTCAGTAAGTTATTGGAAAAACCTGTTGTTTCCTTACATCATGAGGATACGTGCGTTCAGAGCACTTGGTGATAGAGCGCTGTACTCACGTAATGAAGGGAAGGAAGAATAGGTCCAGCAATTAAGTCTGATTTGTATCTTAAAGTTTGTGGGGAAAAAAACACACTATCCTGGATGTTCAGAGTAGAAATGCATAAAGCCAACAGGCTGTATTTGTTGGAACAATATTGAATATTTGTCCACGTTCTCACCTTCAGGAAGAGGTACGTCCCCAGGACACAGTATCTGTTATTGGTGGAGTAGCTGGAGGCAGCAAGCAGGGGAGAAAAGCTGCTTGGAAATTTGTAAGAGACAACTGGGAGGAACTTTATAATCGATACCAAGGTGGATTCTTGATATCCCGACTAATAAAGGTACGTGTGGCCAGGAGGAAAGTCCTGTTCATACAGCAGACCAAAACTAAGCTATGTTTGAAATGTTAACTGCCTACCCTCGCTTATTTTTTTTCCTTCAGCTAACAGTGGATGGATTTGCAAATGATAAAATGGCCGCAGAAGTTAAGGTAAGAATTGTATTTAAATAGATCATTAACTTCATCTGTGACAGATGTAAGCACCTGAGGGAAGAGCCATGAGTTCCGTGTGGTTTTTGGTTCTGAACTGAACTGAGGCTCTGCCTCTGACTACAATGACTGTTGGGTAGTCCCTGAATCGTATGGCTTTTGCTTGAGTTACTCTATTGAAATGTCTTAAATTAGTATTTTCACCGACTAATATGCAACTTTTAATGATGCACATTTCATTAGTCTTTCTCATTTACATTTTTAGAAACTGCAGCAGAGTTTGTGGCAGGGGTTTTGAGACTCCTTGAAAGATAGCCTTTAAAGATAACCGTGGTAAAATCCATAGTTGTTCCTACTTCTGTAGTAAACAGAGGCTTACACCACCACCTTGTTCCTCCTCAGACTGATAAAGCACTTGCTGTGCTGACTGCACATCACCCGGTGACTCTTAGAGGAATTAACGTGTTAAAAGTTAGCTAAATTCCATGTTGAAGTTCCAAGTTCTGTCGTCGTTTGTGCTGTGTATGAAGAGCAAGGCTTTGACACAAGACAGACTCGTGGCTGCAGAAAGCCTGTCGTGAAGTTGGTGGCCCGGGGCGATGTGATGTTGCCCCTGGACTCGAGCATCCCCTCAGACTTGGGAGTGTGGGCACCGGTCTTGGGAGCAGTTTGAGGCTGTGTGGGGGTTTTATTTGTTCTTTGCAGTTTTACAGGGGCTCCTTCTTGGAAGAGAAAACTTAAAAATGTGGCCCTTGATTATCACTTTGCCATTCGGAAAATTCCAGAAGAATTCTTATTTCAAAGATGTTCTGAGCCACAAGCTTTGTCTGTCTTTTTTTCATCTAGTGACCTCTTCCCTTAGAAAAGATCTCGTAGCACAAGAGATTTTACAGAGAAACCTTGCACTATAACTCATTTTTTTCTTAAAAAATACCTTACAAAACATTAACCAGAGCATCCTTCCATAACTAAATCATAACTAGCTTTCAAGAGAACTTCCCGAGACATGGTACGCCTAGGTTTTTTGCTGGAATGCTTACTGTGCCTGAGTCTCCGCGTCGCCCCGTGGCATACGTTAGTGTAAGGGGATCTGCTCGAGACAGGAGGTGTGCTGAAGCGGAGATGAAGGATGATGACTCCCTGCTGTGCCAGCTTATTCCACCCTTTAACCAGCTGCACCGAGCGGAGTCACAGAAGCCTCTGGTGCACTCTCTTCAGCCCGAGCTATCTGCAGGTGATCGATGCTGTTGATTCTGGAGGAAGAAACCTGAGAACATCCAGCAGAAGCCTGAGAGCTGCTGGTGCCTGGAGGTCATAATGCAGTTTGGACAGGGGCCTTCTTACAGTCCTGAGAAATCTGATCTCTAGATAAATGCTTCTGCAAAATGGCCCGAGGCTTCAGTTAGTGTCTTCTTCCAAGTGTCCAGAAATACCCACTTGGTTTGCTGCTCATTTGTTGCCTCCCAATGCGGGGCTGAATTCATCATTCAAGTGCCGCTCGCTGTCCCCGGCAGCGAGGTCAGGACGGACAGGAGGCAGCGTTTGGGCTGGTTTGTAGAAATGCTGCCGTGGCTTTCCTCTGGCGGAGGTGGACGCATTTTGCTGTTCCCAGTCTGTGCCTGGGATTACTGTCTTGCAAACTCAGCAAGCACTCTGCAGATTTTTCAGTCTATGAAGTTGGTGGGAGCAGATGATAGGAGCACAGAGAAGTGTAGGTTTTTTTTCTGTATAAACCAGGGAATTGGGGGACTTAAATATAACCTGGTCTGTGGCTGTTTACACCCTTACGGACGGTTGTGTGCTTTCTGTACAGGCCTTCTTTGAGAGCCACCCAGCTCCATCGGCAGAGCGCACTGTCCAGCAGTGCTGTGAAAATATTCTGCTGAATGCAGCTTGGCTGAAGCGGGACGCCGAGAACATCCACCACTACTTCCTGCAGCGCAAGGCCCCCCCAGCCATGGTGTGAATCCGTGCATGCCACTGCTGCAGTCCTGCTGCCTCATCGCGGGGAGAGGGAGGAGCTACCCAACAGCTGATTCATATGCCAAGAATTTGGAGTCTTTTTCTCAAACGGATGGGGATTGGACAATGAATGTAGTTAACTGGTTCCTGCTCACACTCCAGAATTAAATTCTATTAAAATTATCAGCAATTCAACAAAAAGAGAAAAAAGAAAAAAAGAAATCTGTAAATATGATAGTAATAAAATAGAGCATAACAAAACTGTGAAACTTCCTCAAGCCTTGTCAGTGGTTAAAATATTTAACGCCCTCCCCCTCCTGACACCCTATTGACAGATGTTCTGTTTTTTACACCCTCCCCCAGCCCTCCCCCCCAAAAGAAGAAACCGGTGGTTTCTAGGTCAGTGGAATGTTGTGGAGAGCCTGGGGCAGCAATGGGACAATGCCCCTGAGAGCGTTGTGTGGAACAGGTCCCTGGGCAGGGCAGGTAGCTGGCGTGGCGGAGGGTCTGCGCGTCATTCTGTGCGAGGTTCTGGGGAGATGTTCCCGCAGTCCCCCCCAATCCAAGGAGTAGGTTTCCCTCCCTTTTGTGTTACCTCTCAGCAAAAAGAAAAATGTTCTGTCGCTCTTCGGTTTCCTCCTCGGTTTCACTCGCTGATGTCCTTCTTAGAGATGATGGAGTTGTAAGGAAACATCTTTCATAGCCACATTAAATAAGAGAACGATTCATGCAATATTTTTTTTTCCTTACGAAACTGCACCCTCAAAATGCATGCAAACGAGGAGCTAAGTACTGTGTGACTGGTTCTCCCGGCTGTGTTAGGGCAGGGCTCTTCTCTTCAAGACACCGTTACTTGTCTCACAGATCCAGCTTGTTCAATCTCCTCATGGCCGTAGCAACACTAGCTTTTCGTTCCTTTCTGTGATGTTGATGGTAATTTGATTCAGAAGCCTTAAATTAGTGATGACTGGCGTGATGATGAAGTCTAAGCTGTGTGCCATCGTTTACTTCACAAAGCAGCGTGGTCTACTAACCAGGCACAACACCCTCTAATACAAAGGTTGAGCTCCATTTTTTTTCTTTAACAGGAATTCGTATTTGGTGTGGCTTAACTGTATTTCAGAAGGTCATCAGACTAACTGTCAGACTGCTTCCCTGAAACATTTTTGTGCTATTGTTTAAAAAAAAAAATAATTAAAACAGTTGGCGTTAATAAAAATGTCAATGTGAAATTCCTGTCCTCCCCTTGTGTTCTGTTTGAAGCCTGGGAGTGTCGCAGCTCTCCAGGGACGTAACTCCGAGGCGGTGGCAGCGGTCACCTGCCGCCGGCATCTCTGGCAGCCCGAGGAAAGCCCCGGTCCCAGCCCTCTCCTCTTTGCTCTCAGCACTGGGCCTTAGGGCAGGGGCGAGCAGATCTGTGTGACCTTGACAAAGGTGGTACCTGAGCGCTCAGGAACTAGCCGGGACGGAATTTGGAAGGTAAAAGGTGGAAAAAGAAAAGTAGCAAATTTCTACTGAACGCCTGAAAAGCTGAGGGAGTGCACAGCCAGGTTCGGGCAGAGGCTGCTGCCGGAACCAGGGTGAGCCTGGGCAGGCGCAGCGCTCCCGAGCGGTACCGCGGTGGCCGGGATCCCCAGGGCTAGCGTGGCTACGTGGCCACAGAGCCAGCCCGGGATCCTTTTTGTCCTGAGTCACTTCTGCTAAAGTTACTGATGGTTTTTCCTGCTGTCAGCACTGCAGAGCCAATGCAGTTTCAGAAGAGTAAGCTGCTTTCTCTTCTGCTTCTTGCACATTGACAAAATAACACGCAAAGCTGTGATTCCGGCATGACTGGTGATGTATGAGGGGAGAAGTACTGCGGCTGCGAGTTGAGGTGGTTTTGTTTTGACTTTAAACAATGCAAATGACATGCAAGCAGTTGAAGGAAAGTGACAAAAATAACGAGCTTGTGGTCAGTGAGCAAACTGAATGGTCTCGGACAACTGCCTGGGCCTCGTCTCTTCTGCGTGCAGAGAAAGTAATTTTAGCTTTCATGGAAGTATCTGGGATTTGTCCGCTTAGATGAAACAGAAGAACATCTTACAAGAAATGGGAAATGTTTGCCTCCCATGAAGAAAACCGATCCTTGGGACAGGGTCAGCACGAGAACAGCAAGAGGCACTGAGGATGAGGGGGGCGATGGAAGCGGCAGAGCTGCAGCTGGGGCACACGCGGTGACTTGCGAGGGCATCGCCCCTACGAATTAACCGCGTTCCCCGGGGCTGTTCGGGGCGCAGTGTCCGGCACATGGCAGGGATACCCGCCTACATGGAAACTGGCTTGTGACAAGGACCCCACTGCACCTACTGAAGTGTTTAAAGGAATTGATGTGTTCTTACTCCACTCTCAGAAACTTCTATGTCAATTTTGTGACACAGCTGTGTCACAACATGTGACACAACGTCAGTATTGGTCCGACCCGGTGTGGATGGATGCAGCCCCTTGGGAGTTGGGTTTTGTCTGGGGAGCTGCCTGCCCGCCCTGCCAACGCTGCTCTCTGCCGTTTCGTTTTCATTGCTCCGCTGCCATCCTCTTCGTTGGGCCGATGGTACGGACTCATTAACCTTTCTTTTACAGGGACCCGAACTGTGGAAGAAAAATGAGGCTCTTTCAAGTCTGAACACACTTGGAACATCCTACCTAAGCAAGGCAGACCAGGTGAGTGCCTCTGCTCAGCCTCGTGTAGCTGATCTCTGCCGGCTGCCCAAGCTGGATTTCATCACCTGTCTGGTAGGAAAACGCATCCCGCGTGTCCAGCACGTAAACAGCCTCGGCGCCGCACCAGCCGGGTGAGCAAAGGCACAGACCTGCTGCCCTGCTGCAGCTCGGCTCCAGAGATGCCGAGCACGAGGCCGCCTCCAACGCTGCTCCCATGGACGGGCTGCGCCTGCTGCATCCTCCCCGCGCTGCCCCCTTCGTGTCCACCTCGTGCTGGGGGCCTGTGCTGGCCTCCCGCACCCGGTGCCATTCGGCCCCGTTGGATTTGCTCCCCAGAGGTTTCTGCGTGGCTCCAGGCTCTGGGTACACACCCATTGCAGGCGGTTCCTCTCCCTCGAGGCTTCTTGGTGTAGGATTTTCTGAGAAACCTGAAGGCACTGGGGGGAACCTGCCCTCCTGGCCCTTGTTCTGGTGCTGCCACTTGTGGAAGCGCTCCGTGCAGCTGCTCCGAGGGCAGCACGTCGCAGTTCTCTCGTGGTGGCTGCGGTCGGTTCACGGGAGTGGGAGCTGACACAGAATCCCAGAATCGTCTAGGTTGGAAGAGACCTCCAAGATCACCGAGTCCAACCTCTGACCTAATGCTAACAAGTCCTCCACTAAACCATATCCCTAAGCTCTGCATCTAAACGTCTTTTAAAGACCTCCAGGGATGGGGACTCAACCACTTCCCTGGGCAGCCCATCCCAGTGCCTGACAACCCTTTGGGTAAAGCAGTTCTTCCTAACATCCAACCTAAACCTCCCCTGGAGCAACTTCAGCCCGTTCCCTTCGTCCTGTCCCCAGGCACGTGGGAGAACAGACCAACCCCCACCTCGCTACAGCCTCCTCTGAGGCACCTGAGGCCCCGCAACCAAGCACCGGCGGGGCCGTTAATGGCCATGAGGTGTATGGATGAGGTGTGTGCATGAAGCATACACGAGGTGTGTGTGTGAGGTGTGTACAGGAGGTGCATACAGGAGGTGCACACGCGGTGCACGGATGAGGTACGTGCACGAGGTGCGTACACGAGGGGCAGGGATGAAGCACACCCCCCCCCCCCCCCCCCGGCCCCGCCCCCCGGGCCCCGCCGCCGCCCCCCCCCCGGGCCCTCAGGGGGGTGGGGGCCCCCCAGCGCGGCCGGGGCCGGACGGGCGCAGCCCCCCCCCCCGCTCCCCCCGGCCCCCCTCTGGCTGCGGGGGCTCAGCTCCGGGGCGGGGGCAGGCCCATGCCCGGCCGAGCCCC
>NC_048919.1:5329317-5354439 GCF_011077185.1 Oxyura jamaicensis
CCCCCCCCCCCCCCCCCGCCCTGCCCCGGAGCAGCACCGGCTCCAGGCCCTGGTCCACGGCACCGCCGGTGGCGCGGCCCCGGGGCCCCCTGAAGCCCCTGGGGTTGGGCCTTGGGCCTGAACGGCCCCCCTCGGGGACCGGCCGCCCCGCCCCGCGCCCCGTGCCCTCCCCCCCCCCGCCCGGTGTGCAGCCCCCGCCCAGCCCAGGGCAGCCAAGGGGGCTCCTCGCCCCCCCCCTCCCAGCTCCTCACCGGCGTTTCCGCGGCCCTGGAAGGGCTCCTGTGGGTCTCGGGCCTGAAAGACTTCCTTTTTTAGCAAGAATTCTTCCTAAAGCTTTGTGAGAATGATTTGAGATCTTGGGGCGTTGGGGCTGGCTCCCTCTTAAAGACGGCAGCGCTGGCGCTTTGCCTCTGAGCGGCTCCTCGCTTCTAGTCCGGTATTCCGAAATCAGAGGCAAACCGTGAGCGTTCCTGACGGACGGGAGGCCCTCGGGGGGTGCTGCCCGGAGCACTGACGTTGCAGAGCGCTTCCCCTGCCTCGCGCTTGCCGGCTGCAGTTGCCCCACGTGTTTCTCTTTCCAAATTCTGCGTTTCAAACCCTGGGAGCGCCGCACAGCCCAGCGAGGAGGCTTTGGTCGGGAGGTGTGCTGCATCGCCCACAAATGAAGTCCAGGATAGTGGAGTTGTTTTTTCTGTTGAACTTCTGGGAGTTCAGCTAAATTCTCAGAGGAGCTGTTTTTGGTGCCCTGAAACCTTCCCGTGTGCCTTACGCACTGTGACACGGACCCGGCGGTGGGCTGGGTGCAGCCGCCTGTCAGATGTTCTTGGGGGAGCCACGTCCCTGCCTGGCACGGAGCGGCTTCGAGAGCCCCGCGGCTGTTCCCAGCCTTTCCTGGAAGGTTTCCTTAGCGGGCAAAGGCTCCGTGCAGCCAGCGGGACGCTGCTGAGACCTCGGGTTGGGCGCTTGCCTCGAAGCGAGGCAGCGAGCGGCTCCTCGCCGCGTTTGACACCCACCCAGGGGACGCAAACCTCGGCTGCAGACCCGGGTCGTTGCTTACAGCAGTGCTTCAGGCAGGCCCTGGTGGGGACGGTGGCGTTCCCTCGGCTGAGCCGATGACACCCGGCGAAGTCGGGGCCCGTTCACGCCTCCTCCCAGCGGCTGGGCGCGTAACCCCGAGCGGGTGGGGGTCTCGTGGCCGGGGGGGTGCTGGGGGCTCGGGCTGGGTCTCAGCGCCCTCCTCCTCCCTCTCCTCCTCTTCCTCCTCGTCCGCAGCCGACCTTCCTGGTGGAACTGTCCAGAGTGCTGGCCAACCCCGGCAACAGCCAGGTGGCGCGGGTGGCGGCCGGGCTGCAGATCAAGAACTCCCTCACCTCCAAGGACCCCGACATCAAGGCCCAGTACCAGCAGCGGTGGCTCGCCATCGACGCCAATGCCCGCAGAGAGGTCAAGAACTATGTGAGTCCCGCTTCTCCCTTCTTTCTGTTCTGGTTTTCTGGTTTTAGCCAGCTGGTTTCTCTTGGGGGGTGGGGGGGAGTGATGAACGTCTCCTCCATCGGTTTCCCCCCTCGCTCTCCCGCTTGCCGGCTGCTCCCTTTCCCGTACCTTGACTTAGCTGCGGTGCTCCGGTGCTTACAGCCCCTGTAACCTGTGGAATCGCTGGGCTGAAAACCAGGCGGCTGCGAGGCTGCTGCTTCTCGCAGTCGCGTGGCCGTGCGAGGGGGTCTGAGCAGTCGGGTGTGCTGGAGCTGGGCACGGCTCCCCCGCTCCGCGGTTTCAGCTGGGTTGGTTTTGTTTCCTTGTACTTGAGCGGCTTCCTCGACCGTTCTCCAGTCCCTCGTGGATGCCTTCGAGGCGCTCTGTGTGCGCGCAGGGCCTGGCAGGCTTCACGTGTCGGAGGAAGGTGGCCACCAACAGGCAGGTTCCACGTGGGGAGCGGCGTGGTTGCACCTCTGCCCGGGTGAGGGATCTGCCTCAGCACCCCTGGGCTCTGCCGCAGCGAGCTCAGGACCCGCAGTGGAGCACGTGGTGGCTGAGGTCTTCGGCAGGATCGCAGCTCTCAGACTGCTGCGTGTTAGAGCGACCAAAGCCGCTTTACTGCTGCGTTACGTCAAGCCAAAGCGAAGTCCTTTGTGCCTTCCCGTGCTGTCACGTTCGGTGCTTCCCCGTAACAGTTCCCCTCGGCTGGGCCTTTCCTCGGCTGTGAGGGTTTGCCGTTACCTCCACCACCGTGGGGAGGAGCTGAGTGGCCAATTAGCGTGCGTTGATTATGATTAGCTGCTAGAGGGTTGGCAGCTCCTGCTCCTCGTCCCGTGGTGAAGCTGTGCGGTGTCTGGTGCCAGCCGGTGCTGTCAGCCCGCGGCCTTCCCCTCGGTCCAGGGGTGGAGTGGGGATGGGGAAGAGCTGGAGCGAGTCTGGGAGAAACTAAAAGACGAGAGGAGTGGGGCGTTTGGGCAGGCTGTGGGAGGCCGGTGGGCCGCCAGAAATGGGACACAGCGCCGTGCCCCTCCCTCCGTTGGGTTTCCTGACAGTTCTGAGGTGTACAAAAAGTTTCCCTTCCGATTGACTGCAAGCAAAAAGAAATAGCATTTAGCCACACGCGGATCGTCTTGGCATGAGCGGCATTTCGGGAGCGTTGTAACCACGTTTGCTCAGCTGTTGTAAGCCGGCTCCGCGGTGCCAGCAGGGAGGGACGGCCGGTGAGCAGGAGCACGCGGCGCTGCGCGGGGGCCGCGGAGGATGTGGTGGCAGCGTGTGCGGTCGCTTCCTGCAAGGGGTCGCCCTGGCCAAGTTCATCTCAAACGTTACGTGGCTGTGGTCGGGGGCCTGTCTGCGGGAGGAGAAATGAGACGAGCGAGCAGCTTCACCGAGGAAGGGGCGCGGCGGTGAGAGCACCCAGCTGCAGCGCCCGTCGCCCCGGGTGCTGACCCGAGCCCTCGCGCCGATCTCTTCCCGCAGGTCCTGCAGACGCTGGGCACGGAGACCTACCGGCCCAGCTCCGCCTCGCAGTGCGTGGCCGGCATCGCCTGCGCCGAGATCCCCATGAGCCAGTGGCCCGAGCTCATTCCCCAGTTGGTGGCTAACGTAACGAACCAGCACAGCACAGAGCACATGAAAGAGTCCACGCTGGAGGCCATCGGATACATCTGCCAGGACATTGTGAGTATGTTTGAAGCGTGCCGAGCTGCCCTAACCTCTCCCAGCACATCTCGCAGGCTTCCGTTCCGTACAGCTTCCCTGGTAAGCTGTCAGCCTCCTCTCGGCGGTGTGCTGGGGCTTGTCCCGAGCATCCCTCAGCGGACAGAGTGACAGGCAGCAAACGTGCAGGAATGGGGGCTGAAAGAGCTGACCTGCTTTCACAGCAGAAATCCAGGTCACCTTCCGTAAGGTGCGGACTGAACTCTGCCGCCGCAGCCGTGAGGTGGGGAGGGGTGCAGTGAGAAACCTTCAGCCTGTGGCTGCTTGGGGAGGTGCCGCAGATGAGCGGGAGCGCTCGGCCCTTTGGGCGTTAGCTCCATCCTGCACGAGGAGCCCGTACTGAGAACGAAGGAGGTTTTGATGCACAGGCAAGAACACCTCGCTCTTTGGGGCACCGTCTACGAAAGGTCTCAAGGTTTTATGAGCGCAGGTTGCGGGGTCACGGCGTGTCATCAGGTATCTGCCCTGAAACGCCCGCTAAGCCCCTGCGCGCTGCCAGACCTACCGCTGAAAAACAAAACGGGCTGCCGCGTGCCGCTGAATGCCTGTGGGAGTGCAGGTACAGCACGTTGCTTGATGAACTTCAGCGTGGGGAGGCAGGGCCAGAGATCTGCTCGGTGTTCCTGTCAGGCTGCAGGGGACGGGTTTACTCGTGAGCAGGTGTGGTTGCCGACGTGCCCGTGCCTCTCCTTTGCTGACTGCCGCTGCCCCAGGCGGGCTGCCCGCGGGCAGGGGGGCGCAGCGTGGGCATCGCAGCCCCCTCGGGAGCAGGCGGGGAGCTCGGGGGCGCGTGGTGTCTGCAGACGGCGCCCCTCTCGTGGAGGACAGGGAAAAGGGGGTGAGGGAGGCGCCCTTGGGCAAGGTGAGGAGCAGTAAAAGACGAGCGGGGACAGGTAGTGACAGGAGCAGGCGGAGTAAGGGACAGGGAAGGAGCAGTGGAAGGGGGCTTGTGAAAGCCACCTGAGGAGGTGCGTGCTTGTCTCCATCTGCAGTTCAGTCTTCTCTTTTCTGCATGGGAAGCTGTGAAGGTGTGCAGGTACGTGAATCTCCTGCGCTTGTGTTCCAGTGGTCCCAGTGAACAAAAGGCTTCTTGGCCTTGATGCCTGAACAATTCCTGCTTGTAGATTTTGGGATCAAAATTTGATGATACTTTAAAATACAGAGAAAGTTGTTCAGCTGGCAAGTCATCTTGTCAACACTTCTTTTAGGACCCAGAGCAACTTCAGGACAAATCCAATGAGATCCTGACAGCTATCATCCAGGGAATGAGAAAGGAAGAGCCCAGCAACAATGTGAAGCTAGCAGCTACTAATGCACTCCTGAACTCTTTGGAATTCACCAAAGCAAATTTTGACAAAGAGGTAAGGGGGACAGCAGTAGTGATTCTTGGCCTAAACGTGCAAGGACTGAATCCACGGTCTGTGATGAGAAATCATGCACCACGCTGAGTTTTGATGCAGAACTCTACGACAGCTGAGACTTGGATTCGTTTCCTGAAGTCCAGGGTGTTCTTGTTGTAGGGCAAAGTGCTATGGCAGGCTTCAGAGGGGTTCATCAATGGAAAGGAAGCATCGTTGACGTTTTAGGATAAATGTGAACTGACCTTAGGGTTTAGCCTATCAGATGCTCTGCTTCCTAATCAAACTCTCCTCTGTAATGCCGCTGCAAGCGTCCAAGCTTGGATCAGCACTTCCTTTCAAGTGGCGTGGCAGCAATCCAGATTTAACTTTGCCTCTGGAAATGGCTGGGGGAGGAAGGCCTGTAAGAGCCTCCCAAACAGGGGCATCTTTGGGGTGTTTGTTTTTTAATTTCCCTTTTTGGATTAAGTATGTTCCCTAGGCCCCTACCAGGAAGAGTGTGGGGAAGATGCAATGTGGAACCTTCAGCTTAGAAGGTCTCTTAATGAAAACCTTTCCTAGGCAACTACTCAGCAGGTGGTGGGGATCAACTGGAGGCCTTCAGAATCTGAGATGCAGGAGCAGACTGTTCCTGTTGGGCTTCAGGGCTGCAAATAGCCTGGGCCTCTGAGTCTGTTCCTTCCATATAAAATGCACAACCATCCAGGTACCGCTCCAAGAAACTTACGTCCTGACTGAGTTTTGAGTTTTCTTGAGGCAATTGCTGAAGTAATTGATGAATCAGTAAGCTTTCTGGGGGGTTGTTTTGCTGTCTCAGAATATTCAGTATCTTCAGCTCTGCCTTACCTATTTTGGACAGCCTGCTAAGCATCTTTTAAAGTGGAGTGGGATTCCAGTTTGAGAAAGAAATGAAAGTGCTGCAGTGAATAGTGACCTGTACCTTTCCTTGATGGTTAGAAGTGTTCTGGGTGCTTGTACTAGCTCTGACCCAAAATACATTCGCCATAGGAAGGCTTGAAAGACTTCAGTGCATTTGTAATGCGGTTCTAATGTGCTTTTATTTCTTCTTCAGTCTGAAAGGCACTTTATTATGCAAGTAGTCTGTGAAGCAACGCAATGTCCGGACACAAGGGTGAGTGAAAACGATAAAATGCAAAGGTGGGTGGAAAAAAGTGCCCTGATCTGCCCCTGTTCCTTTCTTGGGAAGGTGACTAGAATCTCTGGCATCGTAATAAACAATTAAAAAGTGTTATGTAAAATAAACAGCGGTGCACATGCAAATTCTCACAGTCAATTTTATACTTAAAAGTCGTGAACTGCCAAGAGGATTTAAGTTGCTTATGGTGAAAGACCTCACTAGGATGGAGTAAACTCCCTCCGCACAAGGTGGGGTTGTTAGCCTGCGGTAGGCTACAGCTGTGCTTGTTGATCAGAGCACTCAGGGAAATGTCACATCTTTGATCCCTTTTGTACTCCGGCAGGTACGAGTGGCTGCCTTACAGAATTTGGTGAAGATAATGTCCCTTTATTATCAGTATATGGAGACATACATGGGTCCTGCTCTCTTTGCTGTGAGTACTCAGGTTTCTTATGTCGTTGTCTGATCTCTGCTTGTGCTCCCTTGTCTTCCTAGTCTGAGAGGAAAAGCTTTCTTATGATCCTGATTTGGTTTTCTTTCTTTGGATGTAGTTGTGTCTTTGAGTGCCTGCTGTGAATACTTCTCTCCTAGCAAAATCCACAAAGCCAGTGTTGGGTGCCTCAGACGTGAGGCTCCCAAGCGCTGGGACAGTGCAGGCTGCTTGATTTGCTCTGCAGCCCTTACTGGGTGCTGGTGGCTGGCAGACTCCTGAGTGGGGAGGTTGTCTTCAGGAACAGCAACCCAGACGTGGCACATAATTTCAGACAATCCAGAACCTTTTACCACTGGGCTCAAAATCGGGGTGCATATCTGAGGAGAAATAACGCGCTAAAACATTTCTTCCCCCTTCCTTTCTTTTGTGTTTCCAAAGATAACTATTGAAGCAATGAAAAGCGACATAGATGAGGTGGCTCTCCAGGGAATAGAGTTCTGGTCCAACGTCTGCGACGAGGAGATGGACCTCGCTATAGAGGCATCAGAGGTGAGCTTGGAAAGGGCCACTGAAAAGGCAAATGCCTGCGATCATCTGTGTGGGAATGTCAAAACCATGTTTTTAAACCACACTGGAAGTCCTCCTGCTCTTCAGAGCTTCTGCTGCTGCAGGAGAGCCAACCTGAGCCCCTCGTGGGACAGTTCTGGGTCTGTGATGAGACACCATGCACCACTCTGATGCTGCGTGATGCATGTCTGATACAGAAGCTGAGACCTGGGGCTGCATGGAGCCCACAAGGCTTGTTGGCTCTGCGGGCGTCGGGCGTGCTGCAGACATCAGCAGTGTTGTGGCACCCAGCTCAGCTGTTAGCTGCTAGCTTGGGTGCTGGCAGCTCTTAGCCAGGGCTCAGCTACAACTGATTTATTCTGTCGTTCAAGGTAAACGGGAAGCTTGTAGCCAAGGCTGCACAGAGGCCACCATTAGTAGTGTATTTGAGCTGATGCTTCATGAAGTTAGCACCCTGAATTGCTGAGATAAGTTCTATGCTGAAGGGAGAGTGGTTCTTGAATTACCTGCTGTGCGTGGGGCCTGGTGGGCTCTGTGCTATGCTGATGTGTAGGATTTCTAGGGACTGTTAGAGGCACAGGCAACCTAGTCCTTTCCTGGTGTGCAGAAAGATTGATCATGTTCTGTGATACATTATTCATGAGTTAAGTTTAAAATTATGGGATGCAATAAAACTAATCATTATCCTTTACAGTGGATGGGCGGGAGATGAGTTTGGGGCATTGTTCTGCATGCAGATGCTGTTTGCATGAATTAGTTGCGCAGATCAATAACAAACTTAAACTTTGAAGGGCTGTAGATGAATCATACCCATCTTTAAAAGTAGCTAAACATATATTTTGTGTTGCTTGCCCAAAATAGCGAGGATAAAAGGACAGTAAGGTTTAGTCTGTGTGCAGCAAGACCTCTTGCTTTTCCTGCTTGGGGTCACTTGTTAATGATACATAACTGCAAACTGAAAATATTTATATTTGTACCATGTGAGGAGGGGCACAATGCATGCATGGAATGGCAAATTGAACTTGCTTATTGAATATTTAACTGGGCTTGGTGCAGGGTGTCCTTGAGGTTCCTGTGTGTTATGGTAACTTAGTTTGTGTTGGGAAGGAGAGGAAAGCATGCAAAAGGGAATCTGTATCTACTGCAGTTCATAACTCAGACTTGGTGCCTATATAGCCACTGAGAACCATTTCATAACCTTCTTTCTAGGCAGCAGAGCAAGGAAGGCCTCCGGAGCACACCAGCAAATTTTACGCTAAGGGAGCGCTACAGTATTTGGTCCCGATCCTAACACAGACGTTAACAAAACAGGTGAGTTGCAAAATGCCTGCTGCATGTGAAGGTGGTCATCGCTCGCTTGTGCGACTGGCTTCTTGACAGGCTTGGTCCAAAAGCTGCTTTGGGTCCCCTCGGGCAGTTTATAACCGTGTGCTTGCCCTGAGCACCTGTAGCAGCAGCCCTTGGTCTGTGATGAGGCATCGTGCACCGCCCTGACATAATGACGCGTCGTTCCTTAGGGCTGAGACTTTGAGACATAAAGACTGCCGTTTTTATGCTGAATCCTGATAAAACACATTTGTATTTATGATTCCTGAAGAGGTTTTATAGTTACCTGTATTCCTCATGAAATGTTTTTGGAATTAAAGCCAGTACAGAATCTGAGCAGCATTTGAGATCCCATTTCTGGAATTCCTGAGCTTTCCAGTCTCAGCTGTGAGGTCCATGTTTATTTAGTAGCTATTAAGCACTTCACAGCGACTTGTTTGGACTCTGTTTCACAGTCTAATAAAAATTAATGGAATCACTTGTTACAGCAGGTCTAATTATAAAATAAAACTGTTAATTAAGCTGTACAGGATGGAGTTCATTTACTTACTGTGATGAACTGGGAAAGTGGGTGGTGCTGCTAGTGAAACCAGAGAATTGTTTCCTTGTTCTTGTAATGCCGCCTGCTTGGGCAGGAGGTTCTGAAGTGATTGTTAAACCAGGAAAGATAAAACATAATAGAGCCACAGGTACACAGCTTCAGAGGAACTTGGCTGAGCTAACAGCTGGGGGAAGAAGCTATTTAACTGGCTGTATCTAGGTGCAGTGGCCACTCCACAAGGCAAGGATCAAAAAAAAACAACCACAAAACCTCCACCTAGAGGAGAGAGAAGCAGTTTGGAAAATGTGTGAGGCTGCTGTAGTTCTGTCAGTAAGGAGCTAGGAGTCTTACACCGAGACGGAAAGGTACCGATGGTGCAAGGAACTCAGGCTGTTTCTCGAGCACTTCCAGACCTGGACGAACACCTGGCCACAGGGCAGTGTTACTCACAGTACAGCCAACGGGGTGCCACTGCCTCTGGGTGGTAAGAGATTTTCTCCCAGACTGACAGGGTGCTCTTCTCATCCTAGGATGAAAACGATGACGACGATGACTGGAACCCCTGTAAAGCAGCAGGAGTCTGCCTCATGCTCCTGGCGACCTGCTGCGAAGATGACATTGTTCCTCATGTGCTGCCATTTATTAAAGAACACATTAAAAATCCAGATTGGCGATACAGAGATGCAGCTGTGATGGCTTTTGGGTGTATTTTGGAAGGACCAGAGCCTAACCAGCTCAAACCACTAGTTATACAGGTAAGATTATCTGTGTTTCTTGGAGGCTTGTAGAGCAAAAATCTTGGATTTATTTGGAGGAGGACACATGTTTTGCACGTTGCTCTAACCTGAGGAGAAGCAGGAGGTCTGCTTTTAATCTTTACCATAGTAACATATTAAAATTATAAACATTGGCCAGTTTATATTTCCCTATATTGCATATGATCGCACCTTTCTCCTGGCTGCAATTGTGTTCTAGGCAATGCCAACTTTAATAGAACTAATGAAGGACCCCAGCGTTGTGGTTCGAGACACAACAGCATGGACCGTGGGCAGGATCTGTGAGATGCTTCCCGAAGCTGCCATCAATGACATTTACCTCGCTCCACTGCTGCAGTGTCTGATTGAGGGCCTGAGCGCTGAGCCCCGAGTGGCCTCCAATGTGTGCTGGGTAAGGCCCTTTGCTGTTGGGTGTGTGATGAGTCCCTGTTAAAGAAGGCGAGGGGAGCGCAGCTCACAGATACACACACACACAGACATGTGTGCTCACACGCTTCAATAGGCTTCAGAGATGATTCATGACTTGGTCATCCAGCAGGCACAGCTGTTAACTGTAAGTTATCTCAAATCTGTTTAAGAAATAAGTAGTTTCGCATTTTCGAGTAGTTTTGCAGTAGTTTAGCATTTTTCTCCTTTAAAACTAGGTGTAAAGTTACCTTAAGCTTGAAAATGCTGTGGAAGCTGTTCTTGATAGCAGGTGTGATGGGTGCTTAGAGAAGGCGTGCTGGGATTTTTTTTTTCTTGGGGGCAGCTGGATTGCCTCCTAAACCTTGAGGGAGACACAAGATACCTTGTTTCCCGTTACCTAAGCCTGCTTCTGAAGTGGCTTCAAAATTAATTCGAGGAGCATGAATTGTTTTGTTCCCTTACAGAGCTGCAATCCCTCGGGTTGGCTTGCTAACTTCAGCTGTATCATCTTGATGAATGTGTACTACCACGTAGCATATCTGATCTTCCTCTATAAAGAGGATGTGTCCCTTACTGCCTTCTAACAGAGCTGCTAAATAGGAGTTCAGTGAGAGAGGAGTGTTTGCACGTCAAAACAAGTTCTAGAAATGACAGGATTCATTCTGTCAGTATTCCAGAGGTCTGAAGACTTCTAGTCAGCGTGGAAGCTGCTCCCTGATCTGCTGATCCTGGCAAAAGTCCATGTAGCTGTGGCTTTTGTCTTCTGAAGATGATGACTAGTATGCGTCTTCAGCTTGAAGTGAAAATGAGGAGGCTTTCAGCTTTTTTAATCCACCCGTCTCAGAGCTGTTAGAGTTGTTCTGCAGTTGGGAATTTGAGCAGTCTGCAGCCTTGTCTAAACCACGATTTTAACTTGTGATGATAATGCCAGGCAGTGGGTAGAGTCTGTTAATAGCCTGTGTAGTTCAAGCAGTCTGCCTTAATTCAGTTGTTGGGACCAGCAGCACTCTGCAGACGTGTCTGTGGCAGCGCGACTGCCTCGCTCGATGATGCTTACGTTTGAGTCTTCAAAACCTTCATCACCAAAGTTCTGTGCACTAAATCGTTACCAGCTCATGGAGGGAACTGTTAATCCCGCACCTGATTGTTTTTGTTAGCGTAAGAAGTGTTGGGGTATGTGTTTCTGGACTTGCAAGAGTAAACTCACGTAATGGAAATGGTTGTTCTGTGTTTCAGGCCTTCACTAGTCTTGCTGAAGCTGCCTATGAAGCTGCAGATGTAGCTGATGATCAGGAAGAACCAGCAACCTACTGCTTATCCTCTTCATTTGAGCTTATAGTTCAGAAACTTCTGGAGACCACAGATAGGTAACGTTAACCCAGCTGGTTTAAGCTCTACAAAGATTTTGTTGTTGTTTTAAGCAAAACAAAACTTTAGGCTGTTGGTTGTCTTTCTCTTGCAGCTTAAATCTGAACGATGTTTTATTAGATGGGGCTTTCTGACTTCATGTGAAATGTAGAACACTTCCAGAGGAAGAACACCATTAATAGAGAACCATTTCCCATTGTTTTGTCCCTGCCTGCTTTTAGTAAGCCTGGGCTTTCCCCCAAGAGTGCCTCTTCCATGTTTTCCTTTGAAGTTTTGGACCACAGTGTAAGACTGCGTAGATCTTTGTACGATATTCGGCAGACTCTTAAAGGTTGGCTAGAAGGCCACTGAATAATCAGGTTCGCAGCAAGACCTAACTAGTTTGCTGTGAATGTTTTGTGCTGTGGTCGTTGCTGCCATGTTAAATCCATTTATGTTAGCACCAGGTACTCCCAGAAGAGTTGAGGGCTTAGTTAGGCTTGATACTGTCCTTCTCCCAACGCAGCTCAAATATAAACAGACAAGGCAAAATATTTTCTCAGTTCTGCAGAGGCAAAAATAAGGGTAATGAAGTTCTGCCTTCAAGGTTGTATAAAGAATCTCGGCAGCTCTGCAGTTCAGTCCTCGAATCAGTTCAATCCTCAGCTGAAGCCCTTTGCTTCAGGATAACTTCTTCAGTGGTGTCCCTGTCTGAACAATTCAAAGCCCTAACTCTTCCCGTCTCGTTCTCTTCCAACCAGCAGCGTAGTGTCTCGCTCAAGGCTCTGAATTCTGTCTTAGCATAGATCTCCTCTGTCTTTGTTTCAAGCTTAACACCCTCACTGATGTCTCAGAGGGGTGTCAGAGAGGTAGTAATGTATGCCTCTCGCCTCTTGAGACCATTTCTTCCCAGGCAGGGTAACAGCACACAAAGATGTGGGTTTGAAGCGTTTTCTGCTCCTGGACTTGCTGTCTGGGACTGAAGATAGTGGAAGTCATTAATAACAAATGAAGAAAATGGTCCAAAAATGGCTTCAGAAATTTAATTTACTTTCAAGTCTTGGAATACAGAAATGTGATTTGCTTCAGCTTGTCACAACGCTAAAATTTAGCTGTTACCAATTTACTAAAAAAAAGTCTGTTTCTAAGCAAGTCTGAGCACTGGGAGCTGCAAACACATTCCTTCTGTTACAGGCCTGATGGACACCAGAATAACTTGAGGAGCTCTGCGTACGAAGCTCTGATGGAAATAGTGAAAAATAGTGCCAAGGACTGTTACCCTGCTGTCCAAAAGACAACTCTGGTCATTATGGAACGGCTTCAGCAAGTTCTGCAGATGGAGGTAGGTGAACGTGATGCTGAAACCCCTGCTGTACGGCTTCATCCGGAATAGAAGAACGAGCGTTGTTGCTGGCTGTATACATCATGGTGTAATGTCTCCTTGGTTTTTAGAGACAGTAGATATATTAAGCTTACAAACAGCACCTCTCATCCCAAATTTTCAAGAAGCAAATATTTAAAATGGATTTTCTGCAACTCGTAGTGCTGTCAAAATCTGCTGGGTTTTCATGGGCTGTGAAGAAGGCGTTCTATATGTGGGGTTTGTTCTTTTTCAGTCTCATATCCAGAGCACTTCAGACAGAATCCAGTTCAACGATCTTCAGTCCCTTCTCTGTGCTACTCTCCAGGTAAGTTCCTGTTTCCTACATAGCGGCTTTGGGATGAGGTGGTTTCAGGGGTGTCCCTGAGCCCCCAGGGATGCAGACTTAGCTCCGGTGTTGATCTCTGAAGGGGGAGTTGAGACCTGTGGGAGGTGGTGCAGGGCTCAGAAGGCTTCGCCCCTTGCAGCAGAGTAGGACTCACCAAGTTGAAAACAACTTTTCTTTAAAATACCGCCTTGGACCTTGTACGTGGCATGTTAAGGGCTGTCTGTGTGTTCAGATGGGCTCTCAGATCAGCTATGGGCTGAACAACTGCTCTGGTTGGCACAGGCAAAAAAAAAAAAAATCTCCATAACAGCTTTAATTTGTTCATCTGCCTCTTGTGGCTGGTGTTCTTATTTAAAACGGCACTAATTAAAATGCACTAAGTGTCCTTGAAATTAAACATCTGGTAATGAACAGCCCACGTGACTTGGAGCACTAGCACATTTCGGTTCCTTGCCTGTTCTTACGAAGTCTGCTGAAAACAGCCACCTCTTTTTCTAAAACCGCCCTGGACGTTGATCAGACCTTCCACCTGAGATGCGGGGTGTTGGATATCGCAGCTTTCCTGTTTGCGCTGCGGGAGGAGCAGCGCTGTGCTGTCATGCCCAGCTTATTAAAAGTTACAAGGTGCTGCTTTAGAAGTGTATAATAGACGTGGATCCAGCACCAGCACAGCTCTGTGCAGCTCGCAGAAGAAAGGATTTTCTCCTGGAGATGCAGCTGAGTAGCATGTCATCTGAAATAAAAGCAGAGTTCCGCATCCCTCTCTGCTCAGATTTATTCCTTTGTTCTGTTTTGTTACCCATTCTCTGGGGCTTGTCTTTCATTTCTGTTAGCTGAGGAGACCGGGCATTTTCCTCACCTGCGGGTGAAAACCTGCCTCTCTTGGCCGTGGGCTTCAGCTTCCATTCCCATAAGTGAGGTTATAAAATCTCCTGGGCATTGTCTTCAATTTGGTTTGAGAATCACGACTTACTCCTCCGAATTCAAAAGACTGTGGCGTTAGCTGATGCTTTGATGCTCTGTGATTTTTAGGGTACTTTTTCAAATAAAAGGTAGGTGGAAGCGATCTGTCCTGGTGGTGGGATTTAATGGGGAGACCTCAGTCACTGAGGTCTTTGGGGACACCTCTGTTCCCTTCTGGAAACCAGTACAGATAGCACACGTGGAATTAAGCTGCTAGTTTTAATTTGCAGACACAGCTTTCTTCGTTATCACAAAATCTGAGCTTTAAGTATTTACAGTAGCTGCAGCAGATCCCTAATTCCATTAAGCACAAATTAGCAGGGACATTTCTTCAGTGTCAGTCAAACATGCCACTTTGTGACGTGGCATTTCCAGCGGAAGAGAGAAACCACTACGAGCATCCAACAGGGGGAAAACATTTCTTAATATTTAAAAGCAACGAGAAAATCAAGACCTGTTATTTGATCAAACTCAATCTCTTCGGAGTGATTCGGTTTAAAGAATCAGGCGTCAAATAATTATTTTCCTGTGCAGGTTAAGGGATCGATCTTTTCATGGAAAGTGCAATTTTACTGTAAATAAGGATAAGTCAAAACTGTGTTCCGTAGCCTGTACACCGAAAGGGACGATCGGGACTGTATGGTGGGAGCAGAGCCGAGGTGAAGCCCTGGCATTTGCCTGGGGAGCCCTCCTGCTCGCCGTGACGTGCTGCGGTGCTCCCCAGGCTGCTCGCCTGGTGTGCTGGGCTGCCTCTGCTCTCTTCAGAAATCAGTTGTGCTTTTCAGATGCCTCAGTGCTAAACACGTTCATGTAAACTAATGCATTTTGCATTGTTTCTATGTTAATTTATTCTCCGCTTATCCTGGATAGGAGAGGTTTGCCTGCGGTTAGCAGTAGGCAGGCTCGCATCTCGGTTCACCGGCCGGCATCTCCAAGTTTAATTCTTCGGTGCAGAAGCAAAGCTTCCCCGCAGCCTCTAATTGGCAGTAAGAGCTTGTCACGTTGCTGTGATGGAAAAGGGGCTTTTTTTGTAGGGCTGAATTTGGGCTGGTCACATTTAATGCCAGCTTACAAAAGGAAGGCCTGGAGAGCAGCAGGAAAGGTAAATTCTGCTTGTTCTGTGGCTGGGAAATGGAGTGCAGCCGTAAGGGATGGGACTTGGCGCTCGCACTGACAAAGCATATTTTTGCAGTGGTGAAGTTCAAACAGCAGCCTTGTTTTTAGCAGCCCGGTGTGGTCCTGGGTGTTCAGAGGCAGCACAGGAGATGCGGAGGCATAACTCAGCCCAGCAGTTACAGTCTCTTTTCCCTTTCCTGCCTAGAACGTCCTCCGGAAGGTTCAGCACCAGGACGCGCTGCAGATCTCGGACGTGGTGATGGCATCGCTGCTGAGGATGTTCCAGAGCACCGCCGGCTCGGGGGGCGTGCAGGAGGACGCCCTGATGGCAGTCAGCACCCTGGTGGAAGGTCGGTGCGGAGCTGGGGGTGCTGGGGGGAGCGGGGCTGGGGCAGAGCCCGTGCACTTCCTTCTCTTTTTGACTATCTGGCAAAAAAAACAGCACTGGTTCCTGCCTTGCTTGAGGTGCGGTTTTGACCGCACAGCTCACCACATCTGTCACTGAAGCCCTGAGACTGCCTGATTATGCTAGACTGTGTTTCTTGAATGAATAGCTCGTTTTCCGTTAATAACGTAGTTACAATGCAAATTTTGCCAGGAAAAAGAGCTAGCGCTACCCTGTGCAGTGCTGAGCACAATGGGAACCTGCTGGCTTCGTGCTGCTGCAGCGCCGGCTGAACGTTATCTTAATGATTCATACTTGCCTGCTGCCTGAGACCCGTTGCTGTTTTGGGATGTTTTGTCAATGGCTGATTTAGAGTCATTGTTCTTATTTAAAAGAAATCACACCGGCAAAGAGCAGCGCTAGAGTGAGTCGGGATTTGTGAAGCCCAATAAAATTGGGGTTGTGGCAGCGCAGGCAGCTGGAGCCTCATGGTTCGTGTTCAGGAGCTGCTGTCTGGAGCTCCAGGAGCAGTGCTGCCGAACGCCCCGGGGCGCAGAGCTGGGCAGTGGTGCTCCTGCTCTCGCTGCGCTGACCCCAGCGTGCAGAGCCCTGCCTGAAGGGTGCTGCTGCGTCCCCCTCGCTCGGGCAGGGAGCGCCCGGCATCGTTTCTTAGCGCGGGGTGGGGAAGGGGTTGTTAAAAGCCTGCGAGGAGTTGGGTGCTCTGGATGTATTTCAGCAGTGCTCAGTTTTGGTCTAATGTCTAGTGGAGAATTGATTTGCTGTGCTTCTGTGGAAAATACAGGTACTGCTTTGGGGTAGAATACGTTGAGTTTCTGTTTTTGGTGAGTTCCATCAAATACATAGAGGGCTGGGATTTTTTTCTAATGAGAATATTTTCCATGCACAGTCCTAGGTGGAGAGTTTCTGAAGTACATGGATGCCTTCAAACCGTTCCTTGGCATCGGACTGAAGAACTACGCAGAGTACCAGGTGGGTCAAACGAGGCCACCCTGTGCTTGTGACCTCTAAGGTCTCATCTGCGCTCAGGTGCTGAGTTCAGCACGTGTGCATCTGTAAAACACCACAGCTTTTGGTGGTGAAGCAAAAATTGGAGCCCCATAGATTCTTCTGTAATTACTGTCTGCATGCTCAAGCTTAGACTCTCTTCTACTTAATTCAGCAGAAGGCCTTAATTGGCTTTACACCTGGGTTTTCCCAGTGGCTGCATCTTAGTTGGCCTTGATGAGGAGAGAGGTTGCTGCTGGCTGTGAATTTTCAGTAGAAGGTCAAGTCGTGGCTCTTGCTGTGGGGCGGACATTTAGGCTGCTGCATTAGTGTTGGTTCAGAACAAGGGCCTTCCCTGGACCCCTTGCCTCCTTCCCTGGACCCCTTGCCTCCCGGCTGGTTGTGTGGTCAGCTCTTCAGGGCTTTCTGCAAGTGCTGTAACAGCAGCTGCTGAGCCCCTGCTTTATGCGAGGGTCGTTACTGTCGGTGACTTCAGTGGTGGCAGACTCTCACCTCCTCTTAGCGCTTTGTTCAGCTGGAGCCGTACGGGCAGTGAGGAAGGCTGACTCACTGGGTGGGTGTCTGACTCGCTGTTCTATTTGCAGGTTTGTCTGGCTGCAGTGGGCCTGGTTGGTGACTTATGCAGAGCCCTGCAATCCAACATCCTGCCTTTTTGTGACGAGGTTATGCAGCTGCTCCTGGAGAACTTGGGGGTGAGTGTTTACCTTCTCATTAGCTGGTTAGTAACAGTTGGCTTGCACATTGAGAGGAAAAGTGGGAGGTGGGAGAAGCAGAAGTGTTAGGCATGCTCTGAAGATCCCGTGTTTGACAACTATGTTGCTTAGTGTTTGAATTGAATCCAAATTTATTGAGGATAAGGATTTACGTGTCAAGTAAATGTCTTAATTTATTAGCTCCTCCCCTCTTAGAAAAGTGCAGCTGCATGTAATGGTGCTGAAATCTCTTCCAGAATGAAAACGTTCATAGGTCTGTGAAGCCGCAGATTCTCTCGGTGTTTGGTGACATTGCCCTTGCTATTGGAGGAGAATTTAAGAAGTACCTGGACGTTGTACTGAATACCCTCCAGCAGGCTTCCCAAGCACAGGTCGATAAGGTAAGCCACCAGCGTGCCCTGCGGTTCATTAAAATCACAAACATTAAGGGCTGTGCACACTTCATCAAGGCGCTGCTCATACGTGCTCTCTTCTTGCCTTTTCAGTCTGACTATGACATGGTGGATTACCTGAATGAGCTGCGGGAGGGCTGCCTGGAAGCTTACACTGGCATCATCCAAGGATTGAAAGGAGACCAAGAAAATGTGCACCGTGAGTACCTGTCCTGGTGTGGTCTTCCTGTGGCTGAAGTGACGGAGGGAGATGGGAAGAGCCCTGTTTGGATAAGCTGTTTGGCGGTAGTTGTCACATCCACAGGCACATTCTTGTTAATCCACTTCTGCGTGGGAGGGAACGCTCGCTGCCACGAGCAGGGAACGGGCTTAGAGCCCTCCGTTACGGTGTTTCTTCCTCTGGCGTGCGTTTTTCTTCATATATCAGGGTGGTTCTGGGGTCGAATTCCGGCTATCTGGGAGTGTGCTGGAAGCCCTTGTAAAATGGTTAAACGTGAGCTGTGTTTCTCCCTGTAACGAAGCTGTTCTCTTTCAGCTGATGTGATGCTGGTGCAGCCCAGAGTAGAATTTATTCTGTCTTACATTGACCACATTGCTGGAGACGAGGATCATACAGACGGCGTAGTGGCGTGTGCTGCTGGACTGATAGGGTGAGCATCCTGATCCCGTTTGAGAACTTAGAGCCCGCTCGTTAGATGGAAGTCTCTGTGCAGCAGCCGTAGTGTCTGAAGCTGCATTTTCGTGGCTGTCTGAAGCATTTGATGTCAGTTTTGGATTTTTTTTCAGTCAAGCACTGAACATTTAGCTGAACTTGTGAAGTGGGTAACACAGGTGAGGTCCTTAACTGGCAGGGTAAAAAAAACAGGTACGAGATTGAGTTGTTGAAGTTTCTGTAACGTGCAGATCAGGGATTTTTCAAGGATGATCTGAGTTTAAAAGCAAAAAACCCAAACCCTCGGTTCTGGGATGTGGAAGAACTCAGGCCAGGGCATCTTAATCTTTTCTGGGGAATTTAGGGGGAGAGCTGATGGAAACGCTGGGGAGATCAGTCTTTGGACAGGAGATTGAATGTCTCCAGTTAGTCACAATTTCAGAAGACTGTTCAGCTCTCCTACTGCTGAAATTAGTGACCATATGCAGCATTTTGAAAAGGACATTAGCTGTGAGTCAGATTTCTTTTAGCTAGCAAGAACTGATCAGAGCGGTACTGGCACATCTGTTTGTGGCACTCAGCCTCAAAGCCTCTCTTGCTTCTTCAGGGATTTGTGTACAGCATTTGGAAAAGATGTACTGAAATTAGTAGAAGCTAGACCCATGATACATGAACTGCTAACTGAAGGAAGAAGATCCAAGACGAACAAAACAAAAACCCTTGCTACCTGGGCGACTAAAGAACTGAGAAAACTGAAGAATCAAGCTTGGTAAGGGATTACACCCACCTCCTTTTCATGTTGCATAATTACGAAATTGGCTGAACTCCTGAGTCTGAAAGAGATGCTGCACAAAAGCCTTGTTCTGTATAGAAGGTTGTTTTTAATTTATTGTTCTGTAAACAAGCCCCATCTGTGGTCTCGTGTATCAGAACAAATGCAAACAGGAAAAGAGTGAACTGCTTGACTCGGACAGGACCGGGTGTAGACTCGAGGGCTTCTTGCATTGTGAATGCTTTGTCCTCGCTGGGCTGGGACAATCCTGAACTCCTCCAAGCAGAGCTGAAGCCCGTTTACTCCGCAGTCCCCCTGAAGTACCTTGTAAAAGGAGCAGATTGTTGAGGGGTGTGACAGTGCCTGCATTTGGGAGGATAAGCCTGTTAGAGCTTTCTCACCCTGCTGAGAATTTTGATAACATCCCCGGTATTTCCCTTTTCTTTCTGTGAAGTCAGCTTTTTCCACTCGCTGCTAGTGTCTCGTGTTGCCCGGCCCTGGGACTTTGCGTGTGGTTTTTTGACCAGCCCTTTCTGCTTGCAGATCTGTTACCATTGGGATGACACCTGAGACCCCCACTGGAAATCTCCAATCTTTTGAAAAAACCCGGAAGTGAGGAGTGTGCACGGATGCTGAATGTTTGGGAATGAGAGGATGAGTGAGTGAGGCTTGGAACACACCACATTGAAAATCCCGCCACAGCACCAGCAGCGGCGCTGTTAGCGAGCTGAGCACTGACTTGCGTCGGAAGCCTGGCCTCGGCCACCTTCGGGAAGAGGGGACGGCCGGCTCCTGCTGGGGAACGGGCAGCCTCTCCCGACAGACCCGGGCTGGCGTCCCTGGAGCGGCCGGTCTGGAAGAGGAAGCAGGGCTCAGCCGGGGCGCGCTCTGCCCGAGGTCGGCTCTGGCTGCTGGGAGAGATGGAGCCCGGGCCTCCAGCCGCCCGCGGCAACCTTGGCCACGCGATGCTGTCGGTGCACGGGATAAAAGGAGGGGTGAAGGATTTTCAGTCTAAGAGTGAGTGTGTGTGAATGAGGCGGTATCCACATTCTCAACTTCAAGTCATTGCAGTTTATCTTTTCCCAAAAAAGGGTTAGCTGTTGCATTTCATAAACTAACCGAAGTTCAGTCTACTGATGCAGCATAAGAGATGTAAAAAAGAAAAGAGGAAAAAAAGGAAAGTCGCTCTTTAGGGCTTTTTATTTTAGGGAAACACTGACGAATGTTCAGAGCTCCCGTTCTGAGTGACGCTTTTCATGATCTCGTTTCATCAAAGCGCCTTTCCTTCCTTAATATTGTTCAACTGTGAATGTAGAAATGGGGGAAAAAAGAAAAAAAAAATTAAAAAAAAAAAAAAGCAAACTCTTGCGTTAGAGGGTATAGAAGTAAATTGTCAAAAAGATTTCAGGCTTACAAACAAAACTATAAGCGTTAAGTGCTCCGAATTGGCAGTGAGAACGCAAAGGGAAAGATCTCTCCTGACTTGTACTGTAGCAGCCCGAACACCCACAAAAATTGTGCCAAAGAGTTGAAAAACAAAATAAAACTTCAGGTAATATTTTGGATTGCAAAATGAGGATAAATTCAATGTTCAAACAAAATCTGATAAAATGCCATTTGGAAACTGCTTGGCCTTTTGTGCTCTTTATTTGATCAAATCTAATGTGGTATTGGTCTCTTGCTGCACTTCAAAAACAAAAAAAAGGAAAAAAGAAATTTATATAAAATATATATATACTGACTTGAGCTTACACAAGACGGCACTTGTAAAAGGTTATATTTTTCCACTGCAGTTGAAGATTAATAAAATGGTGTCAAACATTCCCCAAAACTTCCTTTTTGTATTCTTGGTCTTTCCAGTAAAAGGGGAACCCATTAACAATTTTATAATAGAGTAGTAACAGTCTGATGGGCAACTCTGAAAGGAATTGGCTGCTTACTACTTCCCCAATCACGCGATGTCTTACTTTCACATGAAGGATCAGAATCTCATTTCTTCTTAAATGAGACTTTTGCTTTTGAGGAATAGTCCCTTGCTTATCCTAGATTGTCAGCAATAAGCCAAGGAAAACGGAGGAGGTGCAGGGCTTCAGAGTATTTTTCATTTCACTTCTATTAATGCAGCTGTTGATACTACCAGCATTTCACTCTGCAGTTTAACGTGGACATTTTTAAAAGCTGCTTGTGGGAGGGAGAGTAGAAAACCTTAGCCAGTATTTTGTTTGTTTCCTTTTGCTTTGTGTTTCTTTTTTTTCCAGGAAGCAGGTGGCAATCTGCTTTATTCCCCAGTTTCCTTTTCCCAGTCTGATCCTCGGACCCGCTGTCATGGAGTCCGCTTTTGTTGCCCATCTGCACTGCAGCATCCACAATAGCTCTTGTACAGGGTATCAGATATGTGCCTTTCAGTGCTGGGTTCAGATTGCAGTCGAAGTGCCGACTTTGAACCAGTGTACAAAAAAATAATAAAACCTCCCAGGTGCTGAGGCGAGGAGGAGCTCCGCTGACCGGGAGCGCCAGCCAGCTCCTGAGCACGGGTAGCGAGAGGCCTGGGCCACGTCTCGAGTAATGCCTTTTCTTTTTATTTTGTTTCTTGAGGTGGGGTGGGATTTCCTTTAAAAAAAAAAAAAAAAAAAAAAGAGAAAAAGCCATTCCTGAAGTTGGGGAGGGGGCGTGGAGGGAAGAAATCTGATCATTCCTCAGTGCTACCTGTTTCTGTCCTGTGTGGCTGTTCAGCTGTAGACAGCAGGAGAATAAAGTACACTGAGACAGTAGTGGAAACAAACCCGTGTCTGTCCTGTTTGTTTGGGGCTCTGGGGGCTTCGTTCGCTTCAGGGGAGCAGCTGGCTCGGAGGGAGCGCAAGCACCTCTTGGGCTTCCTGCGGGCTCCTGCAGAGCTGCTTTCGCTGTGGCTGGGCGCAGCCGGTGGAGCCCCCGCCACGTCCTCCAGGGGCTGCTCCAGCACCTCCTGGGGCTGTGCCTGGGGCCGTGTCCGGCTCCTTGCCCTGCCCCAGTGCCTCGGCAGGGTGAGGTTGGCCTCCAGGGGTGCCCAGCCGGGCTCCTCTGTCGTTTCCTCGGGCACGCCAAGCGAAGGAGCCGGCGCTTCCCCCAGCAAAGCCCGGATCAGCTGCGACACTGCGGTGCCGTTACCGGGGTGCCGTTCCCGCGCCTCCTCCCCGCTGTGACGCGCTAACGGCGCCTGGAGAGGACCCCGCCGCTCACAAACCGGTAGGCCCGATTCATTTACCTTCTAAATAAAAGCCGCTTTATTTCGGGTTTCCTTACTTTTTTGCTGCTTCGTTTGACAACGCCGCTGCTGCTCCCCCCCCCCCCGCCAGCCACGGCCCCCGCGGTGCTCCGAGACGGCGTGGGTGTGCGGCGGCCGCGCGCTTCCTGCGGGGAGCCGGGGGTGACGGCGGCGTGGCGGCGGCGTGGCAGCTGCCATCTGTGCCACCGAGCACACGGGGCCCTGCGCGACGCTTCCCGGGGACGGCGCTCGGCCTCCTCCCGGCGCTCGGCCCCATCCGCGCTGCGGGGCTCAGCTTCTGCGGGCGCCAGGCCCCGGGGAGCAGCCGTGGGCAGGAGAAACCCAAATCCTGCGCAGGGCCTGAGAGGAGCGGGCTGGGGGCGCTCGGCTTCCTGCTCCCGGGGGGGACAGCGAGGCCCCGGCCCTGCTTCAGCGCGGGGCCGCTGTCTGGCACCCGGCGGGCTCAGGGCCCGGTGGCTTCAGCGGCTGGCGCTCGCTCCCCGGTGACGCCGCGCTTTGGGCTGAGCTGCTCCTCGTTTCCCCGCCGCTCCTTAGCCCTGCTGTTCCCGAGGCGCTGGCTGCGAGTGCAAACGGAGCAGGAGCTCCACACACAGCGGTGGGAATCTGGTGAACGCCCTCGTGCCGGGAACCCGGGGTGCTGGAAGAAACTGCGCTGCAGGTGCCCGGAGCCAGGTGTGGGTGGGCTCCGCTAGGCCCAGGGGGGTTCTGTGTCCCCCGGCCGTGTGCTCTCCCCCAGCCCCTGCACCCTCCTGCACAGCCGGGGGGGCCGCAGGGCCTTACCTGAGCCTGAGGGCAGCACGGAAACCACAGCGCTGTGACGGTGGATGTCCGCCGCCGCTGCCCTCCTCGGTGCAAGCCGTGATGGCTTGACACAAACGTGTGGCTGCCTCTTAGCAAGGTTTGTGCTTGAAACTGCAGCTCCGGGGCAGCTCAGAGCCCTCCCGGGCAGATCCTGTCCCCCCAGGTCACAGCTTCCATGGGGTAACAACACAAGCGTCACCTTTGGACCAAGCACGAAGATGGGAGCGCGTGGATGAGGGGACTCAGGGTGTGCAGGGGGCTTGGGCACCCTCCTCCACCCACGCTGCCGCAGCCCCGGGCTCTCCTGGGGATGCAGAGGGGCCAGAGCCGGGCGATGCCCCCAGGCCAGGGGAGCCCTGCGTGGCAGGGAGATGAGCTCAGCGTCGGCCTCTCGAATGCCTGGTGCTCTTCTTTCAGACAAGTGCTGCTCCGCAACGGGCACAGATAAGCCAAGTGGAAAATGATCTGAGGTTTTCCACTCTAAGTGGCCGTGTGGCAGAGTGATTAGGTTCTCTGCACAATGATGCATCTGCGCTGGTCTAACCTCGCTGCTTAAAATAGCGCTTCTACCAGCGTGTCTGTGGCTGCCGGTGTAAATCAAGTTTCATAGCCCTGCCCTAGACCCTTGTGAGCGAGCAAAAAGCGATGGGCAAATTACCGCTCGTCCCAGAGGCAGCGGCCCAGGCGCTGTGCGAGGCTCTTCCCTAACACACGGCGATGGCCTGGGCCCGTGCCCTGCATGCGGCCCCTCGGTGGGGCTGGGGGGCCCCAGGCTGTGCCCCCTGCACTGCCACCCATGAGGGCTGCGCAGCCCCGCACGGCACCTGCCTCCTTTGCTCACACGCATGGGCGAGGACTCGCTGTTTTCTTTGCGTCAAAATTAACTTCAAACCTGATGGAAAACCTTAATTTGCACTTCAAAGCACTGTGCAGCAATCTGCGAGCATGAGCAGAGCCTGAGCTGATGCTCGTTTTTTTTTCTGGGCCCTGTTTGCGGCACAGCCCGGCCCCGTGGCTCCTGCTGCCTCTCGCAGGGTGACTGCTCCCGGACTCGCTGGGGCTCTTCTGGGGCACCCCCGGCCCCAGTTCCTCCTCTCTCGGCCGTGCACCAGACGTGACGCGTTGCTTCCCTGGCAGAAATTCAGATGGAAATGGCTCTGCTCGGCTCGCAGCAGCCCATTAGCAGCCTGATGCCTGTCCTGGCTGCAGGGCAGCGTGAGCGGGGGGAGGCAGCGGCAGCGCATCCGTCTCCAAAAACCTCCTGGGCCTAACGCTGCGATTTTGGCTCGGGAAGGCCCAGCGCCGTGCCCAGGGTTGGCCCCAGCCCTGGGGCTGCCTCGGCCTTCCCAAGGGACCTGCTGATGCGGGGCGGCGGGGGTCCGGCCCTGCTGCCAACCACCCCTCTCCCGCTCCGAGAGCGAAGCTCCCGGGTGCCGAGTGACGTCCGCTGAATCACCACCGCGCTCTCGCGGCACAGCCGAGCCGCCATCCAGGCGATGATACAGCTGCGCTATACATAGCGCCGGGAGGGGGGTCTGCAGCGGGGGTGCAGGATGGGGCCCCGCGGGAGCGCCTCTGCCAGGGGCTTCGCCGCCGTTCGCTGTGTGCGGGGACGGCGCTGCCGCGCTCGGCCCAAAGTGCGGCGTTGTCCTCGCCGTTTCCCTGCCCCGACGCCTCTTCCCCCAGCCCCGGCACGAGCCATCGCGTGGCGGAGGCAGATGGAGGGGCCGGGGATCGCTCCCGTGCTGACGTCTCCGTCTCGCCTCCGTCACCAGCGCCTGAACGGGAGCGGAGCCGCCCCGGTCATGAGCCGGGAAACGGCTCCCGGGCCCCATCTCACACCTGAGGGCCTTGGCAGAGACCTGCACGCCTGTGGGGCCGGCGGCGGTGCCGTGGGTCTGTCCGCGAGGTGCCGTGGGTCTGTCCGGCTGCTCCCGGCTTCCAGGCTGGCACCGGGCCCCGCTCCCCGAGCCGGGGGCTGCCACGGTTTGCCCCCAGAGCAGGGCACAGCTCGCTGGGGGAGCCCTCGGAGGTAGCGGCAGCGGCAAAAGCAGAGCAGCTATTAATAAACCATGTGCAGCAAAACGAAAAAAACGTAATTCCATAATGGAAGCGGCTCCGAGGGAACAATTCAGGGAATAAAATGTTCTCCCAGCCCCCACAGCATGTGGCTGCGGCTCTGCTCAGCCCTCGGCCCCACTGCGACAGGGCCGGTGATGGGAGATGAAAGAAGCTCCCC